>NC_090878.1:38286802-38306802 GCF_036669935.1 Montipora foliosa
TCAAATTGAAGCTTAATTATCTCTTAAAAATGCATGGTTACCCCAAATTTTCTGTTTGGATACCAAGGACAATTACTAAGATCTACTTTCTCTGGATAGTTTTAAACCACGCAAAAATATCCCTGTATTAGTAATCATCACCGATAGGAAATCTGAGTATCTAGAGATGTGCAGAACGTATGCGCAATAACAATAGTAGGCACCATCCTTAATTTTGCAGCAACTTTATAATGCAAACAAGTCCCTCACTTACATGAAACCTTGGAGTTGTTTACTAGTAGTTCTGTAAGTCTTCACATACAACTGTGGTCCTTTATGTGACGTGACCTTGTTTTCTTTTGCTTTGTTGACATGAACTCTTTTAGTATATTCAGCTTTTGTTGAGATACTGTACATCAGCAATTCGTATTCACTGATTTGGCAACCTGAAGAAGAGAAGTTGTTTGCCCTGTGCCAATAGGCAACTATTTTAGATTGAACACTAGAACCAGGCCTCATAGGTGCAAGCCTTGTAGTTGATTTTTATAAAAATGAAAATTCAGAGAATCCGAAGTGTATTTTGGTTAAATTTGTGTAATTTGTCGTGAATTGTGCGATTGGATGCGATTTGAGGTTGATTGTACGAAATTGCACCATCATGTTATATTAGAAGCCCTCGGGCTGGCTCTTATGCATGTAGCTCTTAAACTTTGCCTTTGCTTAGACTAATGGTCTCTCGCTGCAGCCACCTCAAAATGTTTTTGAGGAGCAGATGCAATAATAGTGCAATCTAGGGGATTTAATTTAATTAAAGTGACCAAATAATAACTTAATGTGGAAATTATGTATATGTACACCACAAGTTACTGACAGGGAAGTTAAGATCTGACCATTAACACATACAATTAAGACTTAAACCACTGATGCATACACTGTATGTCCTCTTATGCCATAAGGGTAACAAGCTTAGAGTTAAATGGAATTATACACTGTCTGGTTCACAGCTACTTATCAAGAGCTTTTACCAATGAATAAACCACAACCAAATTCACTATTATCTTTGGAATTATGGTGAGCTTCAGTGATAGAGATGAGATTAAGATCATGCATTATGAGACTTTTTTCTCTTAAGCCAAACTGAAGGGGGTAGGTAAGGTAATCTTTAGTCTGAGTCCCTTGGGGATGGAAAATGTTGTGTGACTTTGGCTTGAGCACAAGACTGCTGCCTAAGAAAATTTTCCAGGAGCCATTTGGGCTCCCAACATTAAAAATTAGTAGCCCAAGTCATTATTTCAAGAGCCCAGAATAGTAATTAAATAACTCAGCCAGCTGGGATCAAATTTACAATAAAGTGAGGATGAATTACATTGTGATAAGTTAGGCGCCCATTCGGGCTACTTGTTCATGCAGAAATTTGGTCGCCTGCGCTCCCAAATAAGGCGCCCCAGGCGACCGTTAGGTAGCAGCCTTGTGAGCAGATGCAAAGGAGACTAGAGAATCTCAGCTTATCTGGGAATGTGACTTATCTGCGAGTTTTGTAGTAGCTTATCTTGTGAATTGCGGCAGTTATCAAAATAATGTTGTAACTTTAACATTAATATTAATTTTTTGTCAGTCACGATCTCCCTCTCCCGAGACTTTCAAAAGTACATGTATGATGAGTACATTGATCTGTCCTCAGCTTGTTGTGTTTGTACTCGTACATGTAACTGATGTATAATTTGAATGTCTTGTTCTTGTAAATCTTTTACCTAATATAAAATGTATGTGTAGACACTGCTTGCCTCGACTACATGTAGCTTTAAGTTTGCTAACTGTGGGCAGTGCATGTTTCTTTCTTCTGCACAAATAAAGGTTGAAAGGTTTAAAGGTTGAATTTATTCTGAAGGTGACCATCCAATTTACCAGAAACTGACCACACATCCAAGCTTTAGGCTACATCAACAGGAATAAGAATATTGTAGCTGCTCATCCTAAACTACAGTTTGGATAGGGATTCTAAATGCAATAAAAAAATGGCAAGCCAGGCACTTAATTCCTTACACATCTGTAAACCATTTTCTTGCAAATTTCTCCTTTAGGTTTCTCCACATTTTTCCAATTTCTATTCTATTCTATTTATCTATAATTAGCAATGCCAATATTTTTTTGTCTCTTACTTTCTTTTTTTGCACCATATTTTTCCTAAAATAATCTAGATATGTCATCTTAATTGTACTTACATGTACAGTGTATCTTCACTATTCTGTAAAAAGAATAATGTATAACTAAATATCATAGCTGCATGTGTGTTGTGTCTTAGCAGTGTGTGTGTTTGAGTTCTGTTTGTTTCTGTTTTTACATGTAGCTAAGTAATTTTACAACCGATCTTTATCTTAATCTACTTACCTATATTTATTGTACAGTGTATGTCATTGGCTGCCCAGCTCCTCTAACCCCTGTGGTTATTCCTGGCAGCCAGTTCTATATTTAAGTTTCATTAATTTTTCCTACTTTCTTTATAAATATTCATCTAGTAAGAGTACAAGTAAAGGTTGTTGTTCTACTCCTGAAATTTTTATCAGTCTTTAGAGAGCTGAAACCAATATCTTTGCCTCTGCACACACTGTTTTTATGTACATGTATCCTACTGAATGTGAGTTAAAACATTCAGATATACCAAAAATGGTAGTTCATTGTCTTAGCTTTCTCCTTACAGATTTTCTTCCATCCTCAAAGCCAACCACACAATTTTACATTGTAACTCCTAGTAATGCTATTAATTTAATTACTTGGTCAAGTTACATTGTACATTTATCTTCTATGTCTTTAATGTAGTACCTTTTAATCTTAAGTTGATCGAAATAAAATGCAGTGCTGGTATGATATCTTGTTAGATATGTGCATTTTTAAACTCTCAATCTATAGTTATTGCAGAATTGACCTGATTCATTAAGAAGGACTGTCCTTTTGTATCAAATTATATTATATTCCTTTTCTCAGAGTACATGTAATTAAACTGGTAAATTGAGCTGTTAAATTCAAATAGCTCAACTCACGGCTGACCCTTATCCCCTCTTTTGATACAATGTGATGCAGTTAAATCATCTTGTATTCATGGAGTTATTTGTGATTTTCTCCCTTTAAGGAATGCAATCTTCCCTGTGGATGGCCAAGAACTCGGTCAGGTACATGTTAACATCGAAAATGATCTTTCTTTTGTTTTATTGAAAATGCTCCATGAGGGAGCTCATTTTTGACATTAGGTACCCTGTATCAAAAGTGACTTTTGAATAGATTTATTTATCTTTATTATAATTATGGCTAGCAATTCTCAGGGTAAATGGGGCACTCTGATCAGCTGGTTTTTTTCGGGATTTTACAGTATGGACCATTACCATGGAAGCAGTTTGTTTCCATATTTTTCTCTCTCCTGGGAAATTCAACTTTAGCAAAACACAATAAGTTCTAAAAGAGCGGAATTTAATATTTTCATCACAACAGTACAATTATAGCAAGCAGAATTTTGTTTTACATGTAAATCAGGTTATTGTTCAAAGTTTTCTGATGGAAGACGAAGATTACGAACCTTCACCAAGCGGAGAAGTGTCGGATTGCTCAAAGAAACAGTGCCATATAATAAACAATTTACTAACCTCACTTGTTTGGGACCATACTGAGGAATATACTACTAGGTACCTTGAATCTTAAAGAGATTTAATTATCTTTGTTATACAGCTTGCAATCCTCAGTTTAAATGGGGCACACTGATCAGCTGGTTGTTAGTCAAGAATTTACAGTACGGACCATTACTATGGAAACATTCAGTTTCCGTATTTTTTAATTATTTCTCCTGGAAAATTCAAGTTACTGGCAAAAACTAGCGATAAAAGCGTCCGACGTTTCGGCGACATCTTGGCGCCATTTTCAAGGGAAACTAAATTAAATATGCGATCTCAAGAGAAACTAAGAGTCCATAGTCATTAAATTTGCATGAGTTAGACAAAGACCTTAGCCCGAATTGAGTCTGATTGTACATTTAAACACGGCCGTAATTGTTTAATGAGTAACATCTCATTAACTAGACAATCGAACTTGTTCTGGCATTTTTTCAACACATTAAAACAATTGTGAAGGTCCTCCGGAATCCTGCCTGCGTGTCTATTATCATTATAGTGTTTGCGCACTGACGAGGTCTTGCTTCTATGTCCATCAACGCGTACAAACAGATGGCCACGGGTGTATCCGACATAACCAGCATCGCACTGGTCACACTTGAAGTTATACACAACGCATTGTTGATCAATTCAATTCGCTTGTCGAGAACTCCTGGGCAATCTTGCGGCTCAATTCAAGTTGCGTGAAAAACAAAAAGCTTTTAAGAAGTGGAATTTAATTTTTTCATCTCAACAGTACAATTATTATAGAACACGGAATTTAGTTTTAAACGTAAAAGGTTACCGTTCAAATTTCGTTGATGGAATACGAAGATTACAAACATTCACCAAGCAGAGAAGTGTCCAATTGCTCAAAAAAATGTTGCCATATAATAAACAACTTACATGAACTAATCTCACTTGCTTGGTACCATACTGGGGAATAATAATGGCCCTTGGTCGTTTTTGTACTGCAACTACATGTACCTCAAGCCAATATTCCCCAGTATGGCCCTCACGCTTGGTTAGTAAGAGGTTAAACTCATTGCCAACAGATGAGCTTGGAGAAGGTGCCTTGGGTTAGGTGGAGCTGTGCGTGATGCAAGCCAAGCGTGCAGGTATCCATGGCAGGGCTTGAAATTAACTTTTTTGCTCTGGTGCCAGCTGGCGACTAATGGGAAAAATTTGGTCGCCAGATCATAAATTTTGGTCACCAACTTACTTGTTGACTTACGTAAGAAGTTAATTATTAAATAACAAGAAAAAACAGCAAGAGAAAGACCTTGAAAGCCATTGTTGTTTTCGGCTTTTGTCTTTAGTTTGGTGATGGTGTTCTTTACAGTTATAAATTTGAAAGGGAGCGAAGCACACAACATTTTTTAAAGTTCAAAGTTCAATCTAATTCAGATCAAGTTCAAGTGTAAAGTTTAACACTTCCACGAGATCCAATAAAACTCTGCTAAATGTATCATTTCGTTCTAATTACATTTTGGGCTATTAATTAACAGTCTGTGAAACCGATTTTCTTGTAGTATTTAGACACTATTTTAGTGGGAAATGTTCCAGCTACGAGTTCCGAATGATTTCATCACATAATGATTCAAATACAGAAGTTGTCTACTGTTATCCTGGGTTACCAGACAAAACGTGATTTGCCAGCTGGCAACCAGTTCTCAAAATCTAGTCACCAGCAGACAATTTTTGTTTGCATTGGCCACCAGTTAGTCGCAATTTCAAGCCTTGCATGGCAACCCTGAGAGCGGCAACCACCCGTCACCGTCACACTGATAAATCAGTAGAAATATTTACCAACCCACATACTGTACTTACCAAAGGTCACACGATGAAGACAAGAAGGGTGGGGGAGTGGGAGCGAAAAGGCACTGAACAATGTACATGTACATGTAGCTGGAACGCAACACCAAGGCCCCTGCAACAAAGCCCATAAATGCGAGCCACCACGAACCGTCGCTGACTGCGTTGGCTCAAGTTTAACTTAAGCTAAATTACAAGTACATTCACCCTCATTTATCATTTCATTTACTGAGGTTAACTGATAACATCTCTTTCAGTACAATCAGAATGATTTTTGTCTTAATATATCCTCTTACTAACTGAGGGCGAGGGCCGTACAGTGAATATTGGCCTGAGGTCGAACAACCGAGGGCCAATATTCCCCAGTAGGGTCCCAAGCAAGTGAGGTTAGTAAGTTGTTTATTATATGGCATAGTTTCCTTGAGTGATTGGACACTTCTACGCTTGGTGAATGTTTGTAACCGTGGTATTCCATTGAACAAACGTTTACATTTAAAACTAAATTCTGCATGCTATAATTGTACTGTTGATATGAAAAAATTAATTCTGCTTTTTTAAAACTTTATTTTTGTGCAACTTAAATTTTCTGGGAGAGAGAAAAAAATACAGAAACAGACCATTTCCATGGTAATGGTCCGTACTGTAAAATCCCAACCAAAAACCAGCCAATCAGAGTGCCAGAGGGCCATTTAGCCTGAGAATTGCTTCCCATATAATAATAATTATAAGGAAAAGGAAAGGAACTTTATTTAAGTGTCTAGTAGATTTAGTGCTGGAGCACTAATTGGGGACACTGTAAAGTGAAATTAACAATTAACACAACAAGTCAAATGTTGGTTTTTGAGGAGAGGGGAAACCGGAGTACCCGGATAAAACCTCTCGGTGCAGAGTAGAGAACCAACAAACTCGACCCACATATGATGCCGAGTCGAGAATCTAACCTGGGCCACATAGGTGGGAGGCGAGTGCTCTCACCACTGCGCCATCCCTGCACCCGATATTCTTTTAATTGCCTGTTTATCCCACCTAGTGATGTCATTTTGCTATAGAAAGATTTTTGATAGCTGCCAGCTACACTCCCCCATTATGTTGGGGAGTGACTGGGAGGAACACAATAAGAACTGAGGTCTTGATGAAATTTGCAAAAAGTACGATTAGTACCAGGGTGAGATGAAATTCCGAGAATCAACTAGTGCAAGTCTCCAAGGAGCTACATGTATCCCAAAAATTCAAAAACTCGTTCATAATTCATGAGCCTGTTACCATGTAACGTCACATGCATGATCTTTAAAAAAAAAAAAATAAGGCACTCCTCATTATAATTCATTATACATGTATAAAGCATAGCTTGTTTTTCTTGTATGCTATATAATGTTGCCCTCCACAATCTGAACCTTTGTTCGGTCTCCACAGGGACAATGTTTTTTGTGGAATGTTTTTGAAGCTGTTCAAAAAGCAATCAGTGTTTTTAAACCTATTTAAAACACTGCTACTCATTTTTTAAACATCATTTAAATCCAAACATCCATGGCATGCCGCACATGGTAAAAAACATTGTTCAACTTTTGAAGATCATTGGTCGAAAATAACCAAAACAACTAAGAGACTACTGGGCAAATAAATTACTAAAAGATTTCTCCATAAAGACAAGAACACAGTCCTAAAATCAAGGAGAAACGCAATGTCAGGTTATCGGACAGCTCGCGAAATAGGATATTTCATTGCGATGTACGTTTATGTGATTCGACACTAAAAGGGTTTTGAACAAACCTTTAAATCTCAAATTGTGGACTTTTCAGAGCTTGCTAGTGTTTTTGTTCTTGCTCTCCTCAAAGCATTTTTTATGCCATTGTGTTCCTTGACATGTCTAAATCTTCTTAAAGATTTGGCCAAGCGAAAACTGGAAGTTTGAGGCGAGTTGCTCAGTCCAGACCTGGTCGTTGCCACATTGATTTAAAGCCCTTAAAAAGAAAAGATTGGTATTCTTTCACTTTCTCTCTCGAAATGTCTGTTTAATGCTCATATCAGAAGTTTGCACCCCAAAAAAACAGCAACCAACAACGCCTTATTTGTGTTTAATTGATGCTTTCCCCTCAGGCAACCCCCGATAAGAAGGTGCTAGCCTGAAATGTCGTTCCACTAGCCAAGGGCTAGCGAACAACCTTTTTGTTGCTCCCAGATTACTAGCAGCAAGTTAGCAAATTGAATTCATATCAAACACTATTTTCCCTTTCAGGAACATTATTTGACTAAAAATCTGCCATAAAATATTATAAAACATGGCACGGCGTTTTGACTTTTCCAAAATGTCATTATCAAGTGAAAGTAAAATAATAAAATAGAGTATATATAGTGAAGAGATGAATAAATTAAAAGGCATTGAAAGTTAAACAAAGAGTTTGGCCCTAATGGAGTCGCTCTGAGTGTTTAAATTGGGTCTTATTGTTCTTACAGTGTGGTTAATTGTTTGTATTCTCTTTGTTTAACTTTCAATGCCTTTTAATTTATTGATCTCTTCACTATATATACTTTCACTTGATAATGATGTTCTGGAAACATTGAAACGTTGTGCCATGTTTTATAATATTTTATCGCAGATTTTTATTGTCAAATGTTTTACCAAATCTTTACTTTAACATAATTCTAGTTATTTTTTACATAGCAATGTAGAAAAATCTTGTCTAATGGTTTTTTACTCAACATTTCCTATCCATAAGTTAATTCTTACAAAATGTTGTCTGAAACTCTTTGCAGTTATGCAATGTATTTGGCAATGCTTTCCTATATAGAAAACAGTCGTACGAAAATACACGCGCTGATTGGTTAAAAATCGTGTTTCTTCTATAACTTGATGGAGACACAGAACTAGCACGAGCTGTTGATGTAGTGATGGTGCGAGCAAAGATAATTTACATTTTGATAATTAGAGTTAACAAGTTGTTTTCCTTTTTCTCGTCGCGTTTTCTAAAAGAAATAGAAAACATGTACTCCATGTTTCTATCGAGTTATAGAAACACTTGTGACAGTTTGGGAGAACTCAAAAAAGCTGTGGAAACACTCGCCTGGGGTTCGTGTTCCCACAGCATTTCTCGTTCTCCCAAACTTTCACTCGTGTTTCTATAACTCGATAGAAACATGGTACATGTTTTCTATTTCTTAAATATTCCTGGTCCGCAGTAATTGGCCTTAGCTGTTGCTTGCAGTATCCCTGTCCATGTATCTATAAATTTCTATTTCACATTTTCTGTTATATGTCATTGTATTCGTGTAGTGTTTGGACAAAGCTAATAAAATAAATTAAATTATACTTGCAGGTTTCGCATCCTAGCAATGCAGTACACGAGGAAATTATAGATTCTCCAGTTGTTCACTGTACGCACAATGATGGATGCCTTTGGAAAGGACAACTGAGATATCTGCAGGTAACTCTTATAGAACACAAACAATGTCTAGTAGAAGCCTTAACCCATTCACTCCTCAGGGGCCCTAGGACGCCCCCGGTTGACAAGTAAAATTGTCTGGTGTTAGACAGTAAAATCTGTTAAGTCTCACACCCTGGAGTCAATGAGTGTTCAGAATTTTGTTGTAATTCCTGGAATTCAGTTTGCATACTTAAAATCAAATTACTGGATTAACTACCACTCATACATGTAAGCCCTTGCCTAAACAACTTTGTTAGGCTTTTGGACAGACTTGGGGGCCTATTATAAATTACGCAGGAGGGGTGGAGGTGGGCATTTAAGCAGGCAATTTTTTTTACTTTTAAAATGGGTCTATCAGAACCTGGAGAGGAAGGGCTAATAAGTTGTGGTAGTTTATGGTAATTGTCCTAAGAGGGTTGAATAGACATTTCAAAAGTTGCTATGGGGGACCCCATTCTACTATTCTTGGTCAATTTTTGAACAAGTCTGTTGTTGTTATTAAACTCTAGTTAAGCAAAACAACCACTTTATTTCAAATTTAGAAGGTATTTACTAAGGTTTAGCTACATCTGTAGTTTTGAAGGGGATGTGCATTAATACAAGTACATGTAGCTTTCATGCAAAGCCACACTCAGACTGTGCACGAGTTCCTCATCTCTTGCTTTTATCCTTGTAGATGCATCTAAAACAATACCATAATCATGGTGGAAGAGAAGATACTGCAGAGGTACATGAATGAAGCAATTGAACAGTACAGCCTGATAAGTTTGAAATTTCATGTTGTTTTTGTGATTAATAAAATTGCAAAAGCTTTGTGAATCTTCCAAGCATCTATTTACGAAATGCAGTAAGATTTATTCGTTTTTCAGATTTTTACGGCTGCCACTCATTTGTGGCAGTTGATTGTTGCTCTTGGCTTCAACTAGTTTCTTTTCCAGTGAGCCTTATTACCTCCTTTTTTCCCATTGATTTATGGCCTGCGTGTTTCCATCAATTAGCAGGAAAAAGTTGGTCCGTAACTTACAGTAAAGACCTCGAACTTGGTTAGCAAAAGGTATTTATTGCCTTTTGCAGTAAAGTAAAAAAGCACAGGAGGAACAAAGAACAGCAACAGAAAAAGAGAACCCATTACTGGTATATGGGTGTAAATTACCAAACAGAGAAGTCTTATCTAAGAAAGCCAGGGTTCTGGTATCCTGTGAAGTTTCATTCTTTTGACCGTAAATTGATGTCTGGTTCCTTTAGAAACCCTGTTTGGAACCAGAGCACCCTCCTGACCAAAGTTCTCTAAATGAGCAGATGTCTAGCCTTGGAATTGCAGAATGCTCTGGACTGAATGCACTAACAGAGCATCATGATTCTGCTCAGGAAGACAGACCACAGGGCGCTAGTATAGAACGGTCTACCGAGAATATGAAAGTTCAACAACCAGTTTTTGATGTTTCGAGAGAAGAATTTGAGAGGTTGAAGAGAGAGCTTCAGGAAATGCGTGAACAGCTTTTTGCTGTTAATGCTGCACACAACAATGAGAAACAGGCACTTGAACAACAGGTAAGGATTGATTTAATTGCTTGAAGCATACAGAGCTTTTCTCATATTTTATGCTAATTTTTTATTTAAATTTTCTTTGATTTGCCTGAAGTATTGCACATGCTCAGTCGTTTAAAACAGACAAGTTGTTACTTCTTTTTTTACTTGGACTTGCCTATTTAAGAAGTGTTATTCTCAGGATTCGTACGGGTTATGGAGAACCTGGAAAGTCATGAAATTTTATGGTCGGTCATGGAAAGTCATTGAGAATTAAAATTATCAATGGTAGATTAATCATTGCAGCTGTCAAAGCAAAGATAAAATGAAATAAAGACGAGTTTCTATCAAACAGTTCCAAAGTTTGGTGGACAGAGGTTGTTAATTTATTCAAACTTGAACTGAGTTATGTCAGGAAATATCCTAAAATAAGGATAGTTTTGAAAAATTTTCTTAGTGACAGCTAAACTTAAGGTCATGGAAAGGTAGAAAAAGTCATGGAAAGTCATGGAATTTGAAGAGCTTAAAAGAGTACGAACCTTGTGTTCAGTGTCTCACTGATGCACCCACCAGTATTTCAAAATGTACTTCACAGACTTCTGTTTAATTTGACATCCTTCAGTCTGAAATGTCAGCTGTTGTTCATCCTGACCTTGGGAAGACTGACGTTTTTTCTCACCCTTGGCTCCTAAAGATTAAGTTGAAGAAACGGCTGACGTTTAGACAAGACATTGAAATTCCGACTGAATCAATGAACGCTCCCCTATAACGGTACTGCATCATTTGTTATAAAACGAGTGTGTGGAAAACGAAGACCGATGACGAACGTCCCGGAAAACAAAGACCGTCCATTAAAAAAAATAACATTCAACAGTAAGTGGCACACAGAATTTCAGTTTCTGTGATGATATCTGTGATGATATCACATGGTTGTCGATTTTTGGGCTTTCTTTTCGACCCACTGGCCTCGGTGTTTAGAAATGGAATTGACCACGTACTAATTCACCTGAATTGACTCTAAACAAGAGAAATGATATGAGTTGCTATTTCTCGTTTGATATGTCATATCATCTGGTTGTCTTGGTTTTCCAGGGGTTTGGCATGTGGTCATTCTTCGTATTCTTCTTAATCGCTGAGAAGATGGGCGAATCCTCCACATCCTAGTTCCCAGGACCTTTTCCCTCTATTTGGGGGTGAGCACCCCACCCCACTTTAAAGCAATGGGAAAGTTCCTGGGAACGAAGTTGGACACTCAACATGAGGTCCCTCGACACTCTAAAAGTAACTCTTATCAGCTCGTTTGAAGCATTATTTTGATACTGAATGGCGCAGAGGCGCTTTTACACTCTGCAGTAAAATTATAAGTTGGTCGGGAAACTGAAGTGTTGATCCCAACTCCTCTGAGGAGTTTTTTTCAACATTTTTCGTGTCATGTGCCTGTCAGTTGTTTTGATATGTTGTTGTGTCCCGAGACATACGGTTAGCTATTAGGTTTTTGTAAGGGCAAATGTTTAAAGTTATCCAATTAAAAAAAGTCATCATGATCGTTACCATTATGGCTTTCATTGGCATTGTTTATTTGTTGTTTTCATCATTATCTTTTGTAGAATGGGTCTGTTCGTTTTCATCTTACAGCCTTCCTTGATAGTACATTTGAAAAACATTCGCCATGGGAAATTTTCTGATCAGTTCTGTTGTAAAGCACGCAGGCGGCGGGTAGAGCACGAAAGAAGTGTAGAGGAACTGGCACGAGACGTAGTCGTTCTATCCGCTTCCTAAGTGCTTTACAACAGAACACATCACAGGCGAGGCTCCTTTATTTGTTTTACACTGTACAATAATTTAAGAGTGTTTTAATTTCCTCACGTATTCGGCTAAAATTTTCGGAAAAATCTCGTAAAGCATGCGGTTTTAACCATTCAGAGTGCACTTTATATCGAAACTCATTGTAAGTACAGGAAATCGTATGAACACAAGTGCATTTCGTGATCTATGGGCACGAGTGATGTTTTGAAAGTTCTCCGCGAGTGCAATAACTTTCAAAACATCACGATTGACCATAAATCACGAAATGCGCGGGTAAGATCCTTAAATTTTAAAACTATATACTCAACAAAATCACTCCATTGCTTTGTTTCCAAAGCAACTTCCGTATTGCACTCTTTAAACCTATTTATGCATTCGTCATTGGCCAATCAAAAAAAAAAGAAAAAAAGAAAAAAAACAGAAACGCGATGTTTTGTTGAGCCAGAAGCTCTTGACCTTGAAGCGTTTAACTCTGGTTCCGAGCTGGGGTTTTTTTAATTTAACGTAGCTCGTGCGTTTTCCCGCGCGTGCAGCTTCGATCTTATTTTTGTCCATATTTGGGCATAAAATTGGTGGCCTAAAATCCCCAGCTTTGTTCCAAGGAAAAGAGTTGCAAGTTACACGCTTCAAGGTCACGTGCTTCAAGTTGAGTATATAATAATAAGGTTAAAAGGGTCGAAGTCGATGTGCTGAACCTGTCAACCCCCTTTTACCTTAGGTGACCTGGTTTTGTGCTGAACTCAATTGCAAGCGTGTTAGTGATGACAAAAACATGGACGTAGCCCTCCTCCAGAGTCAACTATATCATTTGGAGGCTTGCAATGCTGATTTGCAGGCTCGTCATGCTGCACTGCAAGCGCAGGTTGGACGTATGGAAGGTCAGTAACGTCCTCATAATTCAGATGCCTTTCGACCTGAGCCATTCAAGTCAAGGCTGTGCATGGCCATTGGCTCCACTCAGATGTCTGTTGCGACCGATTTAATGTAGGTTCACAATGACGGCAGAGTGAGAGATACTTTGTTGTCATGTTCTTAGAACAGTTGCATTGGGCTAGCAATCCAGACGCGTTTGATTCGCGACAGAATTTCCAGCACGAAAAGGGATAACGAAAAACATGGAAAGTTCATGTTCAAAGGTTACTGTGCGATGTGAAGCGCAGGAAGTGGGAGTGAGCAATCACTTTTGAAACTGTGCGAAAGTGCTATGTGTATGTTCTTCTTAATTTTAGCCCAATTTTTTTAAAAGAATCGTTGGTTCAGGGTTTTGTGGTTGTCAACTCCTTTCAAGGTTTAGTGAATACTAGGTTTTCAAATTTGACACAACTAGGTTTTTTGTTCTTGTATCTGAATCAACAATATTTGGAGTCGTTGGCGATGACGACAGCGTAGAATTTGATTAAAATCGCGCAAAATTTGTAACTTTTAGTAAATTTAACGCGGCTTAAATCCTCAAAATCCTCTGACCGATCTGTTGTAATTAATAGTTCGAGATATTTACCCAGGAAGCTCCACTCACCTGAAAGTGGTTTACAGGGAGGTCCTGCATCCGATCAAATTTGAGTATAGAAATGTTGGTTTTTGATGGAAGGGGAAAACCGGACAAAAACCTCTCGAAGCGGAGGAAAGAACCAACAACAAACTTACCCCAGATATGGCCACGAGTCCTGAACCGAACCCGAGCCACATTGGTGGGAGGCGATTGCTTTCACTACTACGCATCCCTGCTTCCCTCCTTTTTATCAAAGTAATTGTATAGAAAAGGGTTTTAAGCTTACGTTGTTTTTACTGTAAAATATTTGTCACAGTATTGAAAAGGACGTAAGTACTGAGTAAGGTTTTTATATTCTGTGAAGTAGGTTTTACTTTCGATAGAAATCACTGTGGTCATGCAGAGCTCAGCTGACCGTTGGTTAGCTGAGGTTTGGCTCTAATGGCTGCGTTTATCAGCAAACATGCTCTAGCGAGGATCTTTGCTTTGCACACATTACTAAACCCGTCGAGGTTGAAATACAGGTATACAATTTACAATTTTGTTAAAAGAACTCTCGAATAGTGGTCGGAGTGGTAGAATATAGATAATAATTAATATTGTCCTTCATCCACCCAATGAAGGATTTTTACGTCATTCTTAAAGAAAGACTTAAATTTTAATCACAGCTCTTTTAGAAAACGCAAGCTACTGTAGGGTATTGTCATTATCGTTCTTTTGAGTTGGGCGATAAGATGCTTTATTTTCGGGATATAATCAAGGAGTAATAAACTACATTTTAAATGTGCAGTTTGTTTTTTACTTCTTCCACTGGCCTCGCCCCATCACCAAAAAGAAGAAGAATTTCGCATACCCGGTTGAGATCTATCTTTTGACCAAAGACGGTTCCTTCCTACTTTTTTATTCAAGGCGTTTGTTGTAGAGAAAAATCTGGAAAGCGAAAGGTGGATTTATTCTGTACTGCGTGGGAAACTTATTTTTCAGTTTCGTTCGACTGCTTCTCGAAAGAAATGAATGACGTATTTGCTGGTGATGACTTTGTAAAAAGTTCTGTGAAATTTCAACTGACGACATTTTCGGTAGAGTGCGCGTCTTACAACAACACCTTAAGCCTCAAGTAAGATTTAACTGTTTCCATGGTAAACAAATCACTGAGGCTGAAATCGAGTGACATTTGTTGAGAACACGTGTCGGCAGAAAGTCACGGTAGTTGAAGCCCACCTCTTTCAACGTTGTTGGGTGTGCGAGTGCAAGCTAATCGGTCTCTCAATGACGTATCCTTGTCGGTACATGTATCCATTGTAACAACCGCGGCTGCAGCCTGGGACTGAATACAAGGCTTGTCGAATCAAATGATGACGTGTTCAAACCCTTTGTCCACCCCAGCAGTCAACGTCATTCAACAGAATCGAACGGATGTTGAAGCAAATGTTAATTAGCCACTATCAAAAATACCATAATACTCTTTGTTTGTCCCTCCAAAATTTTGCATAAGCATTGTTTTTGTTTTCTCTTGGACTAACAAAGAGTATTATGGTATTTTTGATAGTGGCTAATTTGAAGCCGTTTGCCCGTGCCTTCAGCTCTCGTGAGAAAGGTTCTAGTCACGGACTTTTTGGTGGCAAATAGGGTTGTGTGAGTCAAAAGCCAGATATTTGTCGGTGTGCGAACACATTTCATAGACCACTAATGCAATAACGTAAGACACAATGACCGCGCGCGCGGTTTCATCGTGTCGCTCCGGTGTAGGTACAGGGGGAAGGTAGGTTAGGAGTGAGTTAGCGAAAGCTCGAGTCATTTAAATGTAAATATGCCTAAAGAAAGATAATAGGCTATTTCCGAGTTCATGGCTGCCTCCTTTTCAAAGCGAGTCTAAGTGCGAAGTTTTTCTTATGAAAATTAGTTTTCATTCATATGTAAAGTAGCACCAATTACCATAACAAAAACTTCGCACTTAGAATCGCTTTTAGGAGGAGGCAGCCATGAACTCGGAAATGGCCTATTGAGATCTGCACTCGAAACAAGAGCAAAGCCACATAAAAAAGAATGCGGAAATTTAAACTATCTGGGTGGTAAGAAAGTATGCGTAAGAATAAATGTCAAAAACTCAGGACTTTCTAATAAAAACACGGTAATTGATCAGGCTACTTAGCATGTCCAAGAAAACATTGAGAAGAAGGGGCCCCAAGGTTGAGCCCTGGTAGATTCCATCTTTTACCGAATCCCAGTCGGACAGGTTGTCGTCAATCTTGACATGTTGCTTTTGCTCCGTTAGCCCACAACACCAAAAGTGGGGAGCCTCCCCAGTCCCTCCCTCTCCGCGGCCACTGTAGTTAAGATTGATCTGGTGATCTGGTGACGTAATTTGGAGGACTGGGAAGAAAAATTTTAACGCCGTATCCCACAACAGCGCGCGGCCTTAGGTGTTGCTTCCAAACTCCCAGCAGTATTTCCATCGCCAAAACTCTACAGATCATTCCGTGTCTACCACATTTCCTGTTACTGACTGAACATTCAAGAAGAACCGACGAGATCGCTTCTGCCATGTTGAATCAAAAATAAGGCCGCGCGCGGTTGTGGGATACGGCGTTAAAATTTTTCTCCCCAGTCCTCCGAATTACGTCACCAGATCACCTGGAGTAGTTACGCCGTAAGCCGACAGCTTTGCAAGGACTAGGTTGTGATTAATAGAGGCAAATGCTTTGAAAGGATCAATGGCGATTGCGGCATTGTGTTCCTTAATATTGTCCGAACTTATTCTGTTCTTATATCTTCGCGTATTTTAAGAGGAGCTGTTAAATTGCTCATGAATGTCCCGGTAAAGAATCGAGATTGGCTGTCACTGAGAAATTTGTGACGGAATTCGTACAACTGGTCGAAAGTGACTCAATCGGCTAGTTTTGAAACAGCAGGCATTACAGGCACGGGACGATAGTTAGATTGCAGTTTCAGTGCGCTTTTTATAGATCGGAGAAACCATGGGTAGGTTTTACAGTCACGAGACCAGCTGCTGTTACAGGAATTATGCACTGATTGATCAATTTTGTGAGAGAACTGAGAATTGCTGCTTCAGCAAACTTAAGCATACGAAGATCGGAGATATGCCATCAGAGCCAGAAGCCTTGTTCACCTGGACATTGTAGATAATCCTTCGGAAGTTGGAACCCCGGACAGAGGTGAAAGAAAAATTCATACGGCCCTTGAATTTCTGTTAAGTGGCATTAGCAATACTGGTTCATGCATGTTGCACGAGTGAAATAAAAATGAATAAAATGAATGTATATTTTAAGTGTGGATTATTGATTAAATAGAGAAGTGATATGACCTCTGCGATGCCAGTGCAGTGTTGTTATGAGCCATGCACTCAGTTGGGAGCAGGTCAGTTTTGTTGGGCCAATTTGGTCCCTTAAGGTTACGGAACAGGTTCGAGGGTCAAATTTTTCCAAAATTGTGATATTTGGCGTACATAAACTATGTGGTCTAGAATTTCTTATGCAGAAAAAAATTCCGAAATCTCTTTTCACTCCGGAGTTATTGTAAGTTTCCTTTTTTTTGCGGATGGAATGAATGTATTTTTGAAATGCGGGTTATTGACGAAAGAGAGACGCGATCCTCGTACTTATCTGGACAATTTAAGCAATTATCTCTGGTAGACACCTGAAAATCCCGTTTGGAGTCACCTGAATTTTTCAGGTGTCTATAAGAGGAAATTGCTTAAAGTGCGGGGATCACTTCTATCTTCTGTCTCTCAGTTTAATATGGCTGCTGCCTCTGTCTTTGCTAAGTAAACAATGAAATTTCTTCCGGTATTCCCAGGGTGTTCATAATTTATAGACAGATCAGTGCAGTATGATTTTACGACCATTGAGGGCCTGATTACAGGGTGAGTTGCGGCCCGGGCCGAAATTTTGCTGCGATTACAACCTAGCCCGGTTTCATAAACCGGGCTAGGATTTTAAGCCCGGGCTGAAATTCAGCCCGCGTTGAAACCTTCTCCATGTAATCGCCACTTTCATTTCAACAGGATTTCTTTGAGAACGCGAGCTGAAATCACAGCCCGGCTAACCGGGCTGAAATTTTAGCTCAGGCTGAAATTTGCCATGTAATCGGGCCCTAAGTTAACCGTACAGCGGGTAATTCAGACGATAATTTGAATGTGAAAGTGTGTAGAGGCTTATTATAATAGTCATTTTGTGATTGCCTTGGTTTTACAGTGCTATATGACGGCAAGCGATATTTTCTGCTTAGATACGCACCTTTGCACCACTTTTTCAACCAATGAAAACCGAAACCAAAAGTTAGAGAAAGCGGCTAAATGTTTTTGCCTGGAATACCAAACGGTTCAGCGCTCTTTTCCCAGCTAGTTCCGATTAGTCAGAGTAATTATTTTGATTCTTTAACAAAGACGCATTGAATCAATCAGAACCTCATGACCTTGTGAAACTGGGTTTTCTGAGTTAAAGAATTTCCTTATTTGGATGTAACGTAGCTCGTGCGTTTTCCCGCGCGTGCAGCTTCGATCTTATTTTTGTCCATATTTGGGCATAAAATTAGTGTCCTAAAATTCCCAACTTTGTTTCAAGGAAAAGAGTTGCAAGTTACACGCTTCAAGGTCATGTGCTTCTGATCAATTTGTTTAAAGGTTTTGAATGCGTACAATGGGCAAATTAAAATGGACAAATTTTAATTGAGCTCTAATCTCTCAATATTCTTTCGTAAATGAGACGAAATGTCTGCGGGTGTTCTTATTCTTCCCTAGTTTGATGCCTCACGGTTTCAATTCACAACATCCTATGGCTCACAATCACTCGATGTCAACTGCGTTTTTTAAAACCTTGAGAAAGTACCTGTATATTTGTCACTTGTCCATCTTGTTAATGTGCAGTATACCTTATCTTGTAGGTCTCAAAAGTCACGAACTTTCTCGAACAATTCCACTAGTCACCGTGGGTGAAATACTGATTTGATGCGTCTCAAAAACCTCAAAAACCCACTTACTCCTTATAAATCATACTGAATCAGCCTCAAACACAACAGATTTTGTGGAAATTGCCAGATTGCAACCCTTTGAGCCACAATTGAATTGTGGTTAAAGTTTTAATTCAAACGTGAATCTTTTCCAAATTAAATCTTGAAAAGCCTCGATCCCACTCGGAATCATTTTGACTGTTCCTTTTTGTAATAAGTGAGAATACTTTTACGTAAATAACGAAGAAGTTAATGAGAATTGGAATCTCTTTCTCATTTACAGGAATTTTTTTTATACTCTCCGAGACCATAATGGATTAAAATCTGAAAAAAATGACGTTTTGATGCCAAGATGCATCTGGGGAGCTTCGCATATTCGGCACCAGACACCCATAACCGAGAATTGTCGACCTCTCTCATTCGGCCTCAGCCTATCAGTTTACTGTATAAGGGACCTTTAGATCGGAGGACAAGGACGACTACGAGTGCAAGTTTTCCGTTCTGAGCACGCGCACTTCAAAAAATGTCGGCTTCCAAATCTATGCGCATGCTCAGTACGCAAATTTCGTACTGGTAATCGTCCTCGTCCTCCAATCTAAAGGTCCCTATTATCTAGCTTTAGAATACGGGTCTTGGCCAAATCTGGCAATCAGATTGGGCCTGCTGACCACAACGCCTGTGATTGGTCTGCAACCAAGTCACTCTAGCCGCAAAATAATGGATCGTGCAAGCAACGTAATACCGCCATATTTTTCCCCCGCAAAAATCTAGCAGTAGCCACCCGAAAAATATGACGAAAACTGATCGCCGCATTCCATTACGAATCGAGAGTTCTGGGTTATGGACTTTACCAGATCAGATTTAGCACACCCAAGGATAAAAAAAGGTCTCTTAGTTACTCATTTGACAGCTGTGTTAAATAGTCAGAATGTGTTGAGTTGGTAACACTGTGACGCTTCAAATATATACGAGTCAAAACCCACAGCGACCAGTGGAATAGACCTTTTCAGCTTGTACATTTTGTTTTCCCAATACTGATCATGTGATAATACTCAGGAGGTTTGGGCTTTTGTTTTGTTCATTAAAATGAGGGCATGCAAGCATGAATATGCCTCCATGCACTCTTTTTAATGAACAAAACAAAGGACCAAGCCTCCTGAGTATTATCACATGATCTGTATTGGGAAAACAAAATGTACAAGCCGCAAAGGTCTATTCCACTGGTCGCTGAGGTAATTAGAGCGCATTAAAATTTGTTCATTATGGTTTGCCAATTGTGCACATTTAAAACCGTTAATCAATTGATTCAATGTCACAATGTTAATGAATCAAAATAATTACTCTGACTAATCGAAATAG
>NC_090878.1:38314302-38316802 GCF_036669935.1 Montipora foliosa
TTGTGGATAGAGCCTTCTGCGCGTATTTTCTTAGGATCGAGAGGGTAGTGGAACTGCGTAGATTTCTCTGGTGGACACAGTAGAATCATTAACTTAGCCTGCAATGGCGTCGAAAGTCATGTAACGCGAATGGCGTTTTAGTGGATCCTTAAACAAAATATACCCTTATGGAGCTCAATAATGGAAAGTCAGTTGGATAAACTAGGCAGGAATCTCAAAAGCGACGAGTACTGGACTTCGACAACAATCTATCGCCCGTCGAGACGAAATCAAAGTGAGCTGTATTTACCTGAAGTAATTTGACACGATTGAGTTTCTTGTCTTCACGCACGCAATGAAATAGGAAGAGGTTTTCGCCTCGAAGAGCAAATATGTTGTTTGTTTCAATAAATTTTTCCCTGGAAAAGGATTCTGTGGTATTTTCTGCCTTTGTGAATTATAATATCATGTTGTGTATTGAATTTTCGAGCTTAAGGTTGAAATGTGATATGGGAGAAGCTTTTAGTATTGCTCTGCAAGCAGGAAGGGTTCACAGGCCTGTTGGAAGCGTGCTTGAGTTTCAACAAAATGAGCCCTAAAATCAGTGAAAAATTGTGGCGCAGATGAATGATAAAGTAACTGCTATTTCCAAAATGATGGAATTACCTGGTGATAAATAACGTCGTACGCGTCTTGGAGAGTAAATTTTGACTTTGCATAAACAAGAGTTGGGCGATTGTGATCTTTGTTTGACTTCGCTCATTTCATTGTCAAACTTTATAACACTTGACAGAAAAAGAAACTTACAAAAATCCGGTATCTTGCCATCATTTGACACAGATGCTTCACTGTTTGGCGAGTAAACATGCCGCGGTAACTTAATCACGGTGCCCGCTGCGTATATCACATCCTTACTTATTCTGAGACGCAATACCCAAGGGCTTAGAGGTATAAATAAGTTGTACCAACCTCGTGTGAACACTACAAACTATGGCAAAAACTGAATGAAGGGGTAGTTTCTAAAGAAACTGTGGTGCTGCGTCGGTGGGGAAGTAGTATACAAAAATTTGGTTTTATCAACGGAGTTGATTATGTAAATTGGCCACCGTACAGAGATTCTAAAAGCTGACGTTTCGAGCGTTAGCCCGAAACGTCAGCTTTTAGAATCTCTGTACGGTGGCCAATTTACATTATCAACTCCGTTGATAAAACCAAATTTTTGTATGGCAAAAACTCATTTAAATTCACTGCTACTAAATACTGGAATATCTTAACTGATAAACTTAGAACCGCACCCAGTGTAACTAATTTTAGGAACAATATCAAGTCATATATATGTTAGTTTTTATTATGTCTTATCTCATTGTACATACTTTTGTTTAGTTTTATCGTAATATTATAATCTAAGCTATTGTAATTTAATATCGTTGTTACTGTGTAATTTGCATTGTTAGTTTTAGATTACATTCGGAGATACTAGCATATTTCTTTTCTACTCTAAAAAAAAATCCGAATCGAAATAAAGTTATGTATGTATGTATGTAGGGGTTTATTGTTTTGGTCTCCCATCTTAACACTAACCCCGCTGAACGGGGCTAACTTCAGTGAAGTTTAGTATTACAAAGCTGTCAGATGCTCAGAGGGCACTCTTGTGGTGAAAAGAAGTTGTGAGGGAACTTGAAAATTATCAACATGTCAGCTCAGAAGCCAGTGTTTCTCGCTTCTCTTTTATTTCTTATTCTTCAGAGACTGGAATGCTGTATTTCAATACCACACAATTCAGTACCTTTTGATTTTCTGTGACACGTACCACAGGCAACCCAGTGTATGCTTCACGGAAGCATCTCGTTTCCGATGCCATTCGTTAAGAGATTTGATAACTTGACACAACTTATACTGATTTGATCGTATATCAGCTAATATATTTGTATACGAAACTGAAATCAATGTCGCATTAATTGCTTTTCTTAGAAAGCCGTTGTTCGCATTACATTACCTTTTGTACATATTTAGAATTGTCGTGTTTTTCGCTCTTGTGTTTTTGGAATTCTCTTCTTTAGCAAGCCCGGTGGGCCTTGTGATCGCCGATTTCCTTCTCCGCCCTATCCTTAAAACTGCTGCTGTTTTGAGGCGAACTGATTGGAGAATTTGTACTTGAGCAGGGGCCTTCGAAAGTCCTCGATTACCTGGGCCACGTTCCGTCTGAACTAAGCGACCAAACAAACAAGTAAGTCTTTTCGGTATTTATTCTTGTTTTCCACTGGAAAAGGGGGTTTTCCGTTTCACTTTCATTTCCCGTGTCATGGCAACCGGAACATTCAATAGTAATTAGCATTGCCAACATGAGGAGCAGAGAGCAGGGCTCATTTTGTTATTAACTACAGGTAAGAAAGTGGCCGCCTTCCGCGCGCCTAATAATGTTAGAAACCATGACGCCACTAAAAATAGCAACACTGAGACGAAATTATGATTTTTCAGTAAAAAGGAAAATCCTAGTGCCTCATCGGTATCTCTATAATAA
>NC_090878.1:38321802-38329302 GCF_036669935.1 Montipora foliosa
CTGGAGTTTTTGACACAGGGATTGCTGATCATCGATTACTTTTTTCTGTACTGAGACTCTCCAAGAGAAGAGTTCCTCCTTCAATAAGAAAAGTAATTGACTGGAAAAATCGCGACCAAGAAGCTTTTAGGGAACAAATTGCATTGGCTCCTTGGCATGCATGTAACGTGTTTGAGGACATCGATGATAACTATTGGATGAGTGAGATGCTGCATGCATCAGGATATTAAGGCCGAATTTCTACCTCAAAGAAAAGCTCAAATTCGATCTAACTCACTGCCTTGGATGAATTCTGAAATTAGGAAGATCATGAATGGAAGATATAAATGTCTACGTACGGCACAAAGGTCAGGAATTTCGAATGATTGGAAAAGGTACAGACAATTAAGAAATAAGGTCAACAAAGCCCTGAAAAGAGCAAAAGCAAATTATTGGAAAATGTCGTTAAGTGAAGTACATGAAGGCTCCACTAACTTTTGGAGCATTGTAAGGCAGTTGAACAAACAGGAGAAGGTACAAAACAAAATTGGCCCACTGAAGAATGAAAACAACAAGCTAGTTTATGACGAATGTGAAAAAGCTATAATCATGAATACTTTCTTTGCTAATGTGTTGATATTTCATTCGTCGATAGAATTACTACTGCGATGTCAGAAATTCAGTTTGACAATTGCAGGATTTCTAACAATCTGGCTAAATTAAAACCTGGAAAAGCCTATGGTAGTGACCTTATTATAACTCCAAAGGAAATGAAGCTCATTGCCGAGATATCAGCTATAATATAGCAAACATAAGCAGGATGAGTTATATGCAGTGGAAATATCCCATGCAATGGAAAACAGGCAGGGTGAAGGTTCTACACAAGGGTGGATCCAAGGAAGACTGTGGCAATTATCGTCCACTAACATTGCTGAGCATTCCAAGTAAAGTCAAAGAGTCGATCATTTGTGACTCGATCGGCCGTCTTTTAAATGTAGTGTTACATAAGAACCAATGGGGATACAGAAAAGGCCTATCCTCTGAATTTCGTCTTTTGTATTTGGCGGAATCATGGAAACAGTCAATGGATGCAGGGAAAATAGTTGGAGTTCTATTCATAGATTTTAGAACGGCTTTTGACTCTGTTAGCCATGAAATTTTACACTATAAAATGCATGCTTGTGGTATTAGTGGACCATTAATTAACTAACTTGATGCTAAGCTATTTAGAAGGTCATGGGCAGTTTGCATAATTAAATGCTACTATAAGTCACCCATATTACAGTTTAGATATGGCATACCACAGGGCTATCTCCTAGGTCTGAGACTTTTTTCGATTTATGTGAACGATTTTCCAGACTGCGTATCTGAAGGAAAGGCACATCTCTATGCTGATGATACCACTGGCAGTGTACGTCATTGAAAATAGTGTGGATGAAATTGCTTTGAAGCTTAATGAAATGTTAGATGAGATCCATACCTGGTGCTCAAGGAACAAACTTACGTTACACACTGGAAAAACGGAAGTTATGATAGTGCAAAAACAAAAAAAAGTGGGTCCTTTATTGCCACTTAGGTGTGAAGAAAGGTTGCTTGAATATACATACAAAGTGAAATTGCTGGGGGGTTTTTATGGATAGTAAATAAACATGGAAGAACCACATTGATTATGTCACTAAGCAACTTAGCTATATCTAAAAGCACTGAAAAAAAAAGATTTCTTCCAACACGACTTTTAGAGCAAATATATTTTAAAACTGTGCTTTCAAGAGTGACCTACTGCATAGGAGTATGGGGAAATTGCTCAGTATCTATATTAAATGAACTGGAGAATTTGCATATCAAAGCAGGACGAATTATTCATAAGGTATTTCCCACCATCTTAGATCATGACTTCTTAGATATCATCAATTGGGAGGCTGTAGGACATATATATAAACGTAGACTGCCTACCGAGGTGTGTAAGATTAAGTTATAGGTCTGAATGATAGATTACTCCCTTTTATCTATTTTACTGAATCTTAAAGGAAGGGTATACTTCAGGCCCTTAATCGCATAAAATCAGACTGCCGAAGAAATAGTTTTTATCAAGTTAGAGCTCCTGTTGTTTGAATTGGAGCTCACTTGATAGGGCAACTAGGACATTAGTCACTTATTTATTCAATTTAAAATACCTTTTCTATGCTTAATTATGTTACACTGTACAAGTGTTACGCTGTTCTCCACTGCACTAATTGTCATTCTAACACCAATTTATTATTTATGTGAATGTGTAGTTATATATTTGTAACCTTCGATAAATGAACTCAAATCCTTGCCCCTGTAAATGCCTTTTTATCTGGAATATATTTGAAAGCACTGCTCACCTCCGAGTCGACTAGCTTTTGCTAACTGCGAGCATCGCCATGATAGCTTTGCGATATCTTTATGCAAAATGCACAGTAAAACTGAAAAGTGAAACTGAAACTGAACGCCTACTTTAAGAGTAAAGATTGCGTGTCTCACTCTTCGTGTGTGTTGAATCCATCTGGCCACCCTGGCTCGAACTACGACAACAACAGTCAGAGGACTTTAATATAAAAGATAGAAATATACGAAGAGTTGACGTCTATGCCTAAAATGTTTCCGTTCTGTCCCATAAAATTTTTTTCACTCCCCCAAGTGATTAACTCGTGGAGTAAAGTACAATTTTGAGCATTTCTGTGTACGAGACAATATTTTGATACGGAATAACAAGACTCAAGGCCATTTAAAAAAATATATATGTTTGGACCAGTACAATCTTAGTTTTCTTCCATACTCCGTTTTATGATACTCAGTTCTTGTTCATACCCAGTCCACAGTCTGCGTTTTATACCCGACTGACCGAATCAAAAACTTCAACTATACCTTTATGAGATCAGCTTACAGCGGGCATATCTAGACCTACATAACATAATCGCAAAGGATTCATTGAGTTTTTTAAAATTAAATTAATAATATCTTGTGTTAGGATTCATAAAAACTAGCTTTTTTACTCAGTGAGTTTTCATTCACGAACTTCCGCAAAGCATGATCATTTGCATGGTTGATTTTTGTCACAGTTTTAGCGGGTGTTATTAAACGGAAGAATCACGGATCGCGGAACCTCCGGAACCCACGGAACCCGCGGAACCTGTGGAACCACTCCAAAAACAACGCTAGACTATTGTTTCTTTGAAGTTAAAAAATGCACAGGTTTTTTTTTGCCTTGTCTGTCGTTATCTCCTATAACTGGCTGATCTTGACAGCGGTCAGAAATTTTTTTTGGGACCACTCTTTTGGGCTGGTAACCGTCTCCTTATGTCACGGACGTGACCTGGGCCCTAGTAATGTTAACTGACAATTTGACGGCGGGCGGCGCTGTCTGTGCATTCTTCGAGGAAAAGGGTATGTCTGCTGATTTGGATCCGCATTATCCTGGAGGATTGTGCTTCAAAGTGTGAAACGTGGCATAAAGCAAGTGGTTCAAGACCATTTGACATTGTTTTATGGCTAGAAACGTGAAGAATGTGGCGACGGAAAAGTGGTCCTAAAATATGGATCTTTCTACAGGTACTGGAAAGCATTGTTTTTTTGGTCACTTGGGATAAGTCTTTATTCGGAGTTGTTTTGTTTTCTGTCTTTTGATTCTTTTGTTTTACGTAATCTCTGCTCCGGTACCTGCGGAAGCAACCCAAAATATTTTGGCAACACAACGAGAGATAACATGGGACCACTTTGAAGGTGAGGAAATCTTGCCGAATACACCGAATTCATAAATGGCGGCCAACCTGGATCGACTGGCGGCCAGACATTACATCGAGGCGTTTTAGGATAAACACGCAGTATTTTCGAGGAGGGAAGGAGAAAATGAACGATCGACGTGCGGAAAATTACATTCCTGGTCCTTCTTTAAGTGCGAGAAGGTCATCGATATTGAAAAAATGACGAGCTACGGTTTTGGCTGAATGTTAGAACGACTTTGCTTAAAGCTCAAATTGTAAAGAGGTAAATTTAATAACTTTGGTAAGCCTACATCGTTCGATCCGGCTTAGTTGTGTAAAATCAAGTCATCTGTTTGAGGAAATTAAAAAATGCTCTTGTTTTTCTTTTTGTTGCTATTGCTTTTTCAAGAGTCGAAGAATACATCATTCAAGGGAAAGACAGTTTTTCTATTGCACCAGATCCGAATTTGTTGTACACAAAGCGAAAATTTGCCAAGCAGGGTGCGAGTTGTGCTGTTGTTGATTGAAACTCTGGTGAGGTTTAAAGCTTATTACTGTATCAGTGCCTCTTCAGGATTTTGCAGGGGCACCCAACGACCAATTTGTTGTAAAATGTATTATTATACCCCTGTTAATGAAAATAAATGTTATTAAGGCATTTTCAGGTGTTTTTCAGTGTTGCTGGGAAAACATTATCTGTTCCTTTTTACCAGCAAGACACACAAGAAATTTCCCAGCCATCTAGATAAAATTGGTTGGTTTCCCAGCCAGCTGATCAAATTTATTTGCCAGCCAGGAATTAAATTACTTAATTACTTAATTAATTAATTAATTAATTATTATATATAAAAAACAGGTTATTTTCCGCAAGCCCAATCACTCTGACCAGCCGTCGTATGTTTGTCACTATTCTCTGGGAGAGGGAAAAGGTTTTTTTTTTTTTTTTTTAGTCGTCCTCAGTCTTCAGAGTTTCTACAGCCAGCTCGGGTTGAAATGCTAGAAAAAGTCAGCAATTCCCAGGCAAAACCCCTATCAATAGTAAATTTCCCAGCCAGTTCATCGAAACACCTGTATTTTTGCCAGCCAGCAAAATTCCTTTGGGGAACAGATAAAGTGAGGAACAGATTCGTTGGGTGCCCCTGATTTTGCTGCCGCATCACTGATTAAATCTTGTGTACCTTCACTTTCAAACAAGGAAAATTTCCAAATATTAAGCGTAAGAGCCAAAGAGTGGTTACAATAACCAGTCTTACACGCCAACCATGAACAAGCGGAGTTCCACAACACCTCCAGATACAGTATACACATCACTATCTCAAGAACGTTCGCGCCCAAAATGTTCCCACGTACAGAATTTTTTAAAACTTGCCACGCAGAAAGGTAATGATCTACTTTTGCCAAAAAGAAAAAAAAAATGGGGGTCACTTGCTTGTTTTCGAGATCATGAGGTGCACTTTTAGAAGATTGCGTTATTTTAAGACGATCTTAGCTTACAACTGTCAGCAATAAAAAAGCTACATCAGTGAAATTTAGATCACGTAAACTTACTCAATTCAACATGACTAAAATAACTAAATAAACTTTTTCAGCTGATGTCTTTTTCTGTGGTGAAATAGACGTTGAAAAGCGATACATGTTAGTCTAAGAAAGAAAACTTCGGTCGCACGAGAGCATAAAAGGCGAAATATTTGTAACTCCTCATGAACAGATTTTTTGTTTTTTCGTTAAAATGGACAAAATCAGGAAAGGAAGTTATCTGCGGGAAGAAAAATAGGGGTCACCGAGCATTCGAGAGAGTAAATTTAAATCGCTGCGAAGTTCTCAAAACGATCGTCTATTTACACTGTCACGTCATTGCGTGACATTTCCGAGAAGACCTGGGGCCACAGCTATCCCATGATGCCACACGCTTTCGCTTTCCATTCTTTTGAAAAATGTTTGCGCCTTTAGCATCGTGTTTACCTTCCTTGGTTTGCGATGCATGACGTCTCGCGTGACATGCACGAAAAAATGCGCAGAAGCAACGGGCGCGAACGTCCTTAAATTTAGTGGTTTGTCATTTTTTTCTGCATGAAGCAGTGATAGCACTTACAGCGAAAATAAAAGGGCTTGTCGTCGCTAGTGCAGTCTGTTCTTAAGATAAATCGTCCTCATGGGTTCATAGGTTTCTTTATTTCCACAGATACAACAATACAAATTAATAATACAGGTCACAGAAATGTGGAGTGGAGATTTGCGAGCGAAAACTCACAGGGTTAGTAGTGTTCGCACACCAAATCTAGCATTCATACAAGGTATTAATATTAATATCTAATTTTAAATAGCAGGCAGACATGATAGACTACGTTGTGAAACCAATAAATAAAATAAAATAGACTACAATTAGGTTAATTAATAAGTTTGAGGTAGAAAGTAAACAAACAAAACTGGCAAAACAAAGCAAAACAATGACACTGTGCAATTACAGCTAAACAGGAAGTCATTCTCGGGCTTTGGATGTAAGTAGATGAACTTTAAGCTCATTTCTAACGCTTTGGAGAGAAGAAGCATTTTTTATATGTTGAGGTATTTTATTCCAGTTATCGGCTGTGTCAAATCTAACACTGAATTTGCCATAATTAGTTCTTAGCCGAGGTATAAACAAATTGTGGTTTGATCTTGAACGTGTACAATATCGATGGGCCTCTCTGATGTTTGTGAAATAGGAGTCATAAATATCAGGAAGCAAGTTATTTTGATGTTTGTATACAAGGTCACCCATTTGTAATTTAGTAATTTGAAATATGTTCAGTGTACGTAATCTAGTAAACAGGGGTCTGCTATGATCTCGCCAGCCTTATTGTGTTATAATCCTTAGTACTCTTTTCTGTAGCAGTAGTAAACAGTTTAATTTAGTCCGGTAGGTACGTCCGCATGAGACAGTGCAATACGACAGATGTGAATAAATTAAACTATAATATAAACGTTTAAAAATAATCAAGGTACTACGAGCTTTGTAAATAATACCAACACATAGATCCTCAAGAGTTTTCCCCTTCTTCCAGCTAGTTACTGGGTTGCCAAACCCAGTCGGAATCAGCGTTTCATTTCTTGGCTTTTTTATTTAATTTTTTTATTTGTTTATTTTTTTCCGTGTCGGTAAAAGTCTTGCCTGTCACTCCCCTGCTAAGTGGTGTCTTTGTGAATAGAGCCTTCTGTGAGTATTTTGTTAGGTCTGAGGGGGCTGGGGTAATGCGTAGATTTCCCTGGTGCACACAGGAGAACATTTAATTATTAAACCTGCAATGGCGTCGAAAGTCGTTGTAACGCGCATGGCGTTCTAGTGCATCTTTAAACAAAATAGACCCTTATGGAGCTCAAGAATGGGACGTCAATTGGATAAATAAGACAGGCAGTGAAAAATAAATATCTGGAATCTTAAAAGCGAGGAGTAATGGACTTCGACAACAACTATCGCCCGTCGAGCCGAAATCAAAGTGAGCTGTATTTCTAATATTTTACCAAGTGTGCTGTTATGTAGAACACTGAAACCAAATGGAAAATTATCTGGTAACTTATGGTTTCAACAAAGACAGAGAAGGAATCGAACACCTTAAGTGGATCTGTGATCTCTGTTCTCTGCACAGTCTTCAGGTAAAAAAAAAAAAATTGGAACCATGATGTGACAGCCAAGAATTCTTTGAAAGAAAGATTGCCTCTAATAGCAAATATGTTGTTTGTTTCAAAAAATATTCCGCTGGAAAAGGTGGCCTTTATGAACTGGATAGTTTTTATGGCAATAGTAAAGCATTTTCGT
>NC_090878.1:38334302-38339302 GCF_036669935.1 Montipora foliosa
ACCCTAGACAAGTGAAACTTTATAATTCTGCATTTAAATCAATTAACTTTTAAAAAGTGCAAAAACAATTTTCACTTCATAGGCATTTTAAAGTTAATCTAACTATTGTTTCTTTTAGGTTAATACAACGTGTATGTTCTTTTCAATATTATTACTAACGAGTATGTCCAGCATTTGGAAGATTTGACTTCACATTTTGGGCATCCATTGTTTTAATGCAACTAACCCCCCAAAACGTATTGCATTATGGGATTGTGCAAGTGGTGAATTACTATTCTCTATCCAAGTAGACCATCACTGAGTTCCATTGACATAACAAAAGTAAAGACAAGAAAACTGGGATAGTAGAGTGGTAGTTGAACGCCAAGCTCACCTACTTGTTTAGCTGAACATTTCACCCTGTTATGCTAAATATCTTCAAGACCCTTTGAGAATCTTTCTACTGAAAGCACTGCTTGCAAAACAATATTCGCATAGCTAGTATTGTTTAATTTGTTTGAATCCCTTTTGGTGTCAAACACACACTGGATGCAATAATTGTTGTGAGTTAATTAAAACGGAAGGCTACTACACAGAAACTCGCTAACACAGTGACCAGCTAACAGCACTGATCAGGAAGACCAAAGCGCGAAATTCCCGCCAAAAAGTAGGGCAAAACGCATCATGTCACCAAGTATATTAAATTTCACGTCAAAGTGTTCCCAAATTATCTCTCATTGTGTTGCAAGTTGAAACCACCGATTTCAAAAAAGGAACACATGTGTTGAATCTGTTAGGTTTGCCTTCCAGTTGGAATTTCAACGAACATTTTCCTTACTTTCTTGTTAGATTTATGTCTGGGAGGTGGTGATACAGAACAAATGACTAGCCACGAAACAGTATTCCAGTTTGTAATTCCTTAACTTTTACTTTACTAGATATTAAACCCGGCTGTAGTTATCATGATTCAGTTGATTTTCTATCTTATTTCTTTTGTTAACCTTTGATTTCTCTAACCGGGTTTCATTACATGTAAAAGTCAGTGATATTATATATACGACTAAAGCTTTGCTTACCCTCTGATTTTAAGGCAACTTTCATCTTCTAAAACCCGTTGGTGGTTCACCTACCCTGCGAGCACAGTCTCTTTCGATCTTCCTCGATAAGTCGGGAAGAGGAAAGTAGACTCTGCTCGCCGCCTCCACATTTCGTATTGAGCATGCGTTAAAAATTTAAATGTATTCGGTGTCAGTCACGCGTGACCAGTAGCCACAAAACCTCAAACCGAAAACAAACAGTCGGGATATTTTCGAACAACTCTGGCAAACACACGACAATCAAGGAATCCTTTTATTGGAAACTCAAGATAGTCCGTACTCTTAAAATGCCATTTTATTTTTTACTGAAAAATTTATGGGTCTCTGTCAGACTAGTTTCTGTAACCGACACACATAGGAAAAACTCATGGGTTTTCTAACAGTTAAAATTGCCACGCTGTTGTAAAATTCAAAATATTCATGACACATGGCGAATATTTGCATTTTAAAAAAAAAAACAGGTTTGACGAGTCGATCAGTACCTATAAAAATGGAATAGACTGACTCATCCAATTCTTTGGATTAGCAGCAAATCAAAGAATGTGGAGGCCGCGAGGAGAGTCTACTTTCCTCTTCCCGACTTATCTAGGAAGATCGAAAGACACTCTGCTCGCAGGGTATAGTTCACCTTGCTCCTTCTGAGAAAGCTTTCCGCTATTCTTCCAGGACGAGAGGTTAAAACATGACCAGGTCCAGTCCACCGCGCTTTCGCGAGCTATCTGTCAATCAATAATGACAAACCAGACAAACAAAAAACTGTGCATTTTTTTAAAACTTGAAAGAAACAATAGTTTAACGTTGTTTTGGGAAAAAAAGGTGTTTTTAAAGCGGTTACGCAGGTTCCGCGGTCCGCGGTTCTCCGTTTTAGTAACACCCAGTTTTATCATGACAGCCAAAGTATTTAAAACTTCCTGTTATAAGAGGAGGTACTGTATTATACGTCAGTACCTATAAAAATGGAATAGATTGAGTTTAAATTTAAAATTGCAAAGAACGAAAACGTGCCTCTGCGGTTAGAAATCATTGTTACACAATTTAGTTCAGGAAACCAGAGGGATATAGCGGAAACCACACATCCTTTAAAACGTAAGGAAAACTGACAACACGCAATCAAACTGGTCCTTTTTTCCTCGTCATTTGGGCAAAAATGTGCTGATTAGGGCCTCTTCAATATTTACTTGACCGCGACAAACGAAAGTAATTTAAATATCAAAAGTCACAATCTTTGTCAAATACTGCAAGCTTTGTGATCGTTCATTTTATTTTGGCCTTTTTGATGGTCCTCATCACTTTAGTTCAATTGAAATCTTTAGCTTTTTTCTTTGAGATGAAAATACTTCAGGGCTATGAATTATACTGAAACTAGATTCACTCGAAAAAGCGAGTTTCAACGCGGAAACGAATAATTGGACGTACGCTTAGTAATGATCGTGCTCAGTTACACTCCCACTGAATCAATCTGCCATTCAGTCATATAACTCGGAAACATAGTAACAGATCAGCCGACAAGTGTTCCTTTAAACGAAGACTGGTAAGCGTTTGTTTCTGATGCCGCATGTATATGAAATATGTATCTGTGAGGGGGGAAATTCGCGCAAATTCTCATGCATCAATCAAGTGGTGAAATGTGTTTTAATCTTTATGGGTTATTCCAATTAATGAATAATTTGATACCTTCCGTTTTAGCCTTTAAGACAGGCAATTAGAGGGTCCCAAAGATACAGACATTGGCTCCGAGCCCAAATTAGACCAATATTCCAGTTAAATTACCAAATCTGAAATCTCATGCCCGGTGATAGTTTGACGACCTATACACACGATGACTAGGTGACTAAATAACATTGATTTATGCCTTTCGGATGTACGTCACCAGTAATGAGGCTCATTCGACAGGTGAACGCTCTTTCTTTTCAAGTTCATTCCAATAAGGGAATAATATGAAACCTTCCGTTTTTCCCTTTAAGACAGGCAATAAACATGAACATTATAGCGTCCGAGGTATAGCTAAAGATTGTTTTATTTCCTACCTAAGTAATCGATGTCAGTCTGTCACTGTCAACTCAGTCATATCATTTCAGAGAAGTGTAACGTGTCGAGTTCCACAGGGGTTTGTACTAGGAACTTTGCTCTTTCTAATTTATATTAATGATTTTGATAAGAGCTCTAGCCTATTTGATTTTCATTTATATGCTGACGACTCAAATCTCTTCTGTGAACATAAAAATATTTTGGAAATTAATGCTATTATGGCTATTATAAATAATGAGTTAGCTAATGTTCACAATTGGCTTTGTGCTAACAGGCTACCACTTGATATTGATAAGTCAAATTATGTAATATTTCATCTACCACAAAAGAATGTTGTTCATAGTGTTAATTTAAGGCTCAAAATTAATGAAAATATTTAAAGCGTCATTATTGTATTAAATACCTAGGTATTATGTTAGATTCTAATCTAAGCTGGAAAAATTATGTGGATTGTATTATAAAGGAGCTTAAAAGAAACAGTGGAATTATTTTGTAAGTAGCGAAATCGTAATCAGCTTATGTTACAGTTTAGTTTATCCTTTTTTAGTTTATGGCTTAATTGCTTGGGGAAATACTTATGAGTCTACTTTAAATCCAATATTTCAAAAGAAAGCAGTTGGTGTGATTACTTTGTCTGCCTATGATTGTCATTCTAGTCAAATATTTAAGCTGATACAACTTCCTTGCGGGACTCCATATTTCATTTGATAGTCTTTAGAACAAGATTGACCAACAACTACTCGCTGTTGTCTTTCAGACAGAAAAGAACGGACCCACTGAAGTGCACTACCAATAATACCGAAATCAGATTGAAGTAAGTTAAGTAGTAAATTATGATCAATAGTGTCAAATGCGGCACTTAAGTCAAGTAATACGAGAAGTGTAACCTCTTGTCGATCCATGCTTAGCAAAATGTCATTCTGCACCTTAAGTAGGCAAGTTTCGGTAGAATGGTATTTCCGATAAGCAGATTGGTTGCTAGGAAGCGGTGCATTCTCAGAGCAGTGCGACAATAATTGTTGAAGTACCAGTTTCTCAGCACACTTTGAAATAAAGGACAGATTACTGACAGGTCGGAAGTTGTTGAGTACAGGTTCAAGGTCCAGTTTTTTCAAAAGTGGTTTCACAAGAGCACACTTCCAATCAGCAGGAACAAGTCCACCACGGATGGAGAGATTTACCATTTCGGTTATTACTGGGAGAAGTTCATCAATGCATAACTTCAGTAGCCATGTGGGAATTGGATCCTGTTTACAAAATGCACTAGAGGAGCTCATGATGACAGCACGAACATCCGATTCTGTAACGGTAGAAAATGAGTGAAGTTGAATTTCTGGTGGATAACAATTAATTTGTGGTGGAACCACATGAATGCTGTCAATTTCCTCTCTTAGCAGATCAATTTTGCGGCAAAAAAAAAATCACCAAAATCATTAGCGAGAGTTTCACTGTCATTATGAGGTGGCAGTGGACATTCTTGCTTCTTATTGCACAACGAGGTGACAACCTGAAACAGTTTACGGGAATCCCCAGCACATTGATTGATTTGTTCAGTGTAGTAAAGATGTTTACAGTCGTGCAGTAGCTTTGTGTACTTGTTGCATATTTCACGATAGGCATCTTTGTCAGATTTCCGTTGGCTTCGCAACATTTTCTTCTCTAACTTTCTTCGCTTTGCTTTCAAGGCTTTAAGCTCAGGGTTAAACCACGGGACCATAGGCCTTACAGTTACCGTTTTATGCAATAGAGGAGCATTTCTGTCTAGAATATCAGTAAGTACCTTGTCGTAGGTCTTGGCCAGATTTAACAGGTCAGTTGGAGGATTGTGGTGTAACTTAGAGTCAAGGATGTTGTTCTTGAAAGTCTCAATATCGATCTTCTTGTATTGACGAAAAC
>NC_090878.1:38344302-38381802 GCF_036669935.1 Montipora foliosa
AACACTGACTCATGAATTCCCTCAGATGTTGGACATACTAAGCACTCTCTCCCACGATTAGCACGAATTTTCCGGTGTTGTGGTCTGTCCTGTTCTCCCCAGCGAAAAGTGGCCGTGAGCAAAAAGGCTTATGATGTAGAAGGGTACCTTTGCAAAAACATCGGGGGTGGAAGCGGAATAATTTGATTTCAGTTATTCATTATTCCTTCCATTTTTTTCCGAGTTATTCATTATTTATTATTGAAATTTTGTTCTATATTCAATTTTCCGAATTCGTTGTTCTTTAACGGAAACCGTAAAATTCTTTATTCCGAATTTTCGAACGCTAAATGTTCCTTATACTTCTTTCTTTTTTTAAGCCGTTACCCGTTATAAGTGACTTTGCTGTTTGCTGGTACGCGTTACTTAAATATTGACCTTCAGGACCTTGTCATAACATTTAGTGTCTTACCCTACGTGTGATTTCCTTGTACGAAAGCTATTTCGAGTGCGGTTTCAAAAGAAGTGGTTTGAGGGATCCGCCCTGATTTCGTACTGGCACGCCGAGATCAGTGTGTTGTTAGGAGAAGCAGTGATTCTGAAAGATGTCTCAAACATGACGTAACACCGATGTAATACGTTGAGTTTGCGGTTTGTTAAAGGTAAACAAACGTTTCCGCTAAGACCTTTGCGGTATCTGTGGGATTAGATATGTATTTCAGTATGACACGTCCATGGGAATTTTATTCGGGTTTTTCTGCAAGTTAATCAAATGGGAATTTCCCTAGTTGCTTTTCTCAACGACTACCAGTTTTCGTCTTGTAGCTCACAGCCCCTATTACCTCATTTAACCAGTTCCATCTGTCTTTCCTTAGTGAAATCTGATGTGCTTGAGCTCCACTTTTTCGTTGTGATTAATGAAAAGGAAATTTTCCATTGTAACAAGCTGCTTTGCCGGGTGGTGTAGCTACCGAATGAAAACCGTCATTCACATTTCTCAATTTCTTGCCAAAACTGGTTTACGTCTTGTGGTTTGCAAGAAAATTCTTGTTTAAACTTAAAGGTGCTTACCCAAGCACATTCCTAGCCACTTCAAAGTTGAAGTATGGAAATTTTAAATCGTCGAGATTTTAGAACTCTCGAGCTAAGAGAAAACGAGTTTATCTATCTAAACAGAAGATGCGAAAAGACGACAGTGTTTCCTACTTTGGAAAACCCCCGCTATCGACAGATGCCTGCTACATCATTTAGCACGAAAACACAATGGCTCGAACAAAGGGCTTGAAGATTTCGTGCCGGCGAATCCAGCAGATTAAACTGCTGGGCCACGTGCGCCGCCTTTTTTTCTCTGACGAGAGTTAATATATGAAAACCATACATATTTGAACTGCGGAGAGAATCAAGTTAAAATGCTGATCATCGCAGTTATGAATCAACGTTACTTGAGCAGTGACGAAAGGAAAGCGTGAAAAATTCGGGCTTCAACGGGATTCTCTCTTGTCACGCAACAATTTGATTAGGGCAGCGATTAAGAGCCGGAAATGACGCTACTGTAAATATATATTGTGATATTTTTTCTCACGCTTTTTTGAAACCTTTGACTGTGAACGAAGGTAGACCCTCGTTTTCAGCTTTCATTGATACGCCGTGAATTAGTCTGTGAATAAACGTAGAGTTCTGTAATACATGTGACATTCTTGGATACGCGGCCTGAGGATTCAGCAAACTCTTAACCTCTTTTGAAAAGTTTTTCAGGTGCTCTTCCATTGAACAATAGGCTAGGTTCATGTTTACTGAAATTCCAAACGGTGGCACATTTTCTAAAACGCAAATCTCAGTCCAACATTCACCGTTTAGCGTAAACGCCATGGTAAATCTCTCTAATGAAATCGGCGACGTGTAAAACACGCACAAAAGACACCCCAGTTATTGACCTCTGATGGACTCCCATCTTGCAGGAGATGACAAACTGTTCTTAAATTTCTCAAACTGTGTACAATTCATGGGACAAGGTTCGATCCTTTCAATCACTTTTCCATAAATAACTAATCTTTGCCAAAGATTTGACATCAGTATCGAATAATCGACTTTGACGAAGGCAACAGGTCATTATTATAAAAGTAATGTAACGGAATTGTTGTTATTAACAGCGGGGTAGAAATCGATTCCAACTTTAAGCAGCGCAATTTCACGCAGATTACAGGGATGTCTTGTGCAAATAGGACAATAACATGACTTTTGGGAAGGGCATATAGTTTATTTGTGGCCCGAGTAGCTTTGAGGGACACAAATTCTGTAAACTTAATGCCCTCCAAAGTACATGTGATTATCATTGCACAAGGCCAAATCGTACAAATTCATTTAATAAGAAAAAAAAAGTTTAACAGAGAGGTAGCATGAAATTATCGTGGAAAGTTGTTACTACAATACGATCAGCTAGCTAAACAAGAGCAAACTGAAAAGTCATCCACAAAAACTCAGTCGCGAGACTAGGAGACTCTGCAATTGAAATGGTATCCTCAGGATCTCTTTGGCTGAGTGAAGTTTTTTTGATATCTCTGCAGCCATTTAGTACCAGGGCGGCAAATGCATTTTAGCCTTGGAATTTCCCGTTTTGGCCCGCAAAAAGGCGCGTTTTATAGAGAGCAGTTTGCCGTTTGGCCGCGCGTATTGATAATAATGGTGATTCATAATATGTGATTGGTAAGCTGTGTAGGCCAAAACTTAGCAAGCACGTGACTTTACAAAAAATGGTTAAACCAAACTGCGAGGCAGTTTGTTATATTAACTATGGAATAATTATGGGCTTATCGCTTGGAAGTTAGTTAAAGGGGCTATGTCACGCAAAATGATGTAATTTCATGACACTCAAAACGCCTAAAAAGTACAATGAAACAGTGAACTGTTGAACAATATAAAAGAAATACAGCAAAAGGAAAGAGAAGCCATGGATGGACACACATGGACAAAATTGAAACAGATTGCATTTGGGTAATCTTAAGAAAAGTCGGCCACACATTTTTCAACTTTATGGCAAATCGCCTGGATAAAGGTCGTTTTTTTCTCAGAATCGTTTCCCTTGTGATGCAATTAAATGTAAAGGAATTCCACATAAAGTTGAAAAATGTGTGGCCGACTTTTCTCAAGATTACCCAAATGCAATCAAAAAATGTCTGGAGCAGATTCATAGCAACCTTCGCAATTAGAATTTTTGAATGTGGCTCTAAATCCGCTCCCGAGATTTTTTTAAAACTTTACAGAGAGTTTCACCTTAGCCTGCTTATCACTTTTCAGCGATAATGAGACCAAATTGTTGAAACCGGTTTGAGCCACCTTAAGTCAATCCTTTAGTTCTTGATTTAAGGATATGTGAGACATTTGACGGCTGATATTGGCTTGCCCATTTGACGGGTGACGGTAAAATTGTTGCGTTTTTGACGATTGACGGTTAAATTTTTGGCCATTTGACGGTTGACCGTTAACCCTATTGACACCCTCTTAGAAGTGCTAACAGTTAAGCCTCAATATTGTTTTATGCCTAATGACAGGGGCACCCAACGAATCTGTTCCTCACATTATCTGTTCCCCAGAGGAATCTTGCTGGCTGGCAAAAATACTGGTGTTTCGATGAGCTGGCTGGGAAACTTTGTTATTGATAAAGGTTTTGCCTGGGAATTACTGACTTCTTTCTAGCATTTCAACCCGAGCTGGCTGTAGCCGGAAACTCTGAAGACTGAAGACGACTAAAAAAAAATAAAAAAAAAAAGGGCCCCTTCCCTCTCCCAGAGAACAGTCACAAACATACGACGGCTGGTCAGAGTGATTGCGCTTGCGGAAAAAACATGTTTTGTCCCGGTTTTGTCTCTTTTGTTCGGTCGTTTTGGATCGAGGGATTTGAAAGCGCGCGGAATTCCTGGCTGGGAAATAAATTTGATCAGCTGGCTGGGAAACCAACCAATTTTATCTAGCTGGCTGGGAAATTTCTTGTGTGTCTTGCTGGGAAAAAGGTGTTTTCCCAGCAACACTGAAAAACACCTGAAAATGCCTTAATAACATTTATTTTCATTAACTGGGGTATAATAATACATTTTACAACAAATTGGTCGTTGGGTGCCTCTGTAATGAGGCCTATGGTTAGCACTTCTAAAGGGTTTAGGCTTTTTCAACAGTTACATTATAATCTTAGTCTGCATTTTACCCCTGGTCTGCAGTATGCAGTTTACTCTGACCAACTCGAAAATCCAACTCGTAAATCCAACTCGAAATCCAATTCGAAATCCAAAGTCGATAATTAGTCTGTCTCGAACCTCGACTCTGTTCTTTTGTTGCTACACATTTCGAGACTAGCCTATTGCAACGTCTTCATACCAAGCCATTTACAATCGAGGATAGAGGCGAAATCATTCGAGTCTTAATCAATGTGTTTTTCATTTCTTGGTTTTTAGCTCAATGATTCATGATTTTTAAAAGCGATTTTGTACATTCCCTGGATCGGAAGTAATTAATTTATGCATGTATTTTGTAGCTTTCCTCAGTGTCCTTGTCAGTCATGATTCCCCGACCCGAGTTATTAAAACAAAGATTCGTGATTCTTAAAGGATTTTAAGCTATGATTCATGATTAAAAATAAATAACAATAATTTGTATAGCGCAAATTCCACACAATGTTCCAATGCGCTTCACAATAAAATAACACAGTTCAAAAATCGGATACAATAATTAATACAATTATTAAAATAAAATAAAGTAAAATAAAATAAAACACTGCATACAAATACTAATTTACTATAATATCGCGCCTAGGTTATGATAAAAATGCTATTCGAAAAAGGTGAGTTTTTAACTTTGATTTAAAAATATCCAACGACCTGGAGTCTCTAACTTCGAATGGTAATGCATTCCAGAGTTTTGGTGCTGCACAAGTAAACGACCTGTCACCAAGTGTCACTTTAGATTTAAAGCTGGGTTGCTTAAGCAAGCGGGTGTCACAAGAACTTCTCAGGTGATAGCATGACTGGGGCTTCAGAGAAATCAATGAATCCAAATAAGTAGGAGCTGTGCCATGCAAGATCTTAAAAGTTAACAGAAGAATCTTGAATACAATTCTAAACTGAATCGGTAACCAGTGCAACTTGATTAGGATAGGTGTTATATGACAATATCGACCCTCAGCAAATATAAGACTAGCACAGGCATTCTGCACACGTTGTAATTTGATCAATGAGCAATTTGGCAGACGATACAATAAACTGTTACAGTAGTCCAGACGACTAGATATAAAAGCATGAACGAGTGACTCTGTTGACTTATTGGAGAGATACTTCCGGATCCGACGAATGTTATACAAATAGAAGAATGATGAATTACAAGTTTTAGAAATATGCTCCTTCATGGAGATATTGGCATCTAACCACGAGCCAAGGTTCCTAGCGACAGGCACAGGGTAAATGTTGGTATTACCTACGCGAATATGAGTGATAACTACCTTATCAAGCTGTTGCGGTGTATATGAAGTTCAGTTTTTTGGTCATTTAGTTTAAGATCATCATGTAGCATCCAAGCACGATTGTCATCAATGCAGCTTTCCAGTAACTCCGCAGCATTAAGTTGATCAAGACTGTCGTTTGGGCAGAATGAGATGTATACCTGCGAGTCATCCGCATAGCAATGCACCGTAGGAAAATGATGTCTGATAATCTCGAAGAGTTTACTCGAATACAGAGTAAATAATAACGGGCCCAAGCAAGAACCTTGAGGGACACCACATTGCAACTCGAATTCTGCAGAGAGGGTCTCATTAATGGCTATTTGCTGAGACCTTCCAGAGAGGTAAGACGAAAACCAGGAGAGAACTTTTCCATTAACACCAAATGTGAACTGAAGTCGATGCAATAAAGTGTAATGATTCCGCTTCCATCCCGAAATTTGCTCAAGCAGCTATGGAGATCATAGTCAATTGACTAAAATTAACAAACAAGTGTACAATTGTTGTGAAAATTGTTAGAACTTTGTTATTACTGATCTCATATAGACCCGTCACTGCATCTCTTGTTGTAAATTTTGACGTTATTGTATGTGAAGTTGTTCTATTTGCTTTAAGGATAAGTTAAATACTTTTAAATAGCGTCTTACTAAAGATCGCGAAATTAAAGTGATTCATAGTACAAGAATTTCGCAAAATCGCGAAATTAACGTGTCGCGAAAATTTCATTCAATAAGGTATATTATTATGTGACTAGCTCCGTGCCTGTACGATACTAATAGCGCGCGTTATAGGTAGAACGTCTAGAGCATATGGAACACTGTCTTATACAGTTTATTGAAAAAAACACTCAACTTAGAACGACGTCGACTCAAAACGTTTCTTGAGTCGTTGTTTTCAAGATCATATTTAACATCCCTGGGTAAGGGGCTTTGTGAATGTTTTTAGCTTATCTTTTTTTCCTTCCGATAAATTTTTTAGAAGTGTTTTTGGTTTAAAGGGGATAATTTGAAAACAAATATTATGAAATAAAAAGATATATGTTACCGTGCTCATTTAAGAGTAAACCATCATCGTACCTGTCTTTCTCGATTATCGTAGATCGAAACAACAAAATTCGCCATGTTCTCAGAATGCGCGCGCTTATTCGCAAAGAATTATGGTCATTCACAAATGCTCTCACGTGTTTTGAGAACTGTTTCAGCGTGTATGATCGACTTACACCATATTTAAAATGTTACAAATTCGAATTTTTTTTTAAATATTGACAGACCATATGCGCAGCACACGATAAGCGGTGCAATACTGAGGAATCACCTTAACAATGTCTTACGTCATGTTATCTGTGTGGTGCTTTGTTTGCCACCTGTTACAGTGGTTTATGTTATATCGATCAATCTTGCAATCAACTTAGAGTTTCATAAGTATTTGTAATAATTATCTTTCAGTTTTTACGTGATTCCAAGCCAACATTAGACGAGTTCAAAAAGAAGAGAGATTTGGTTTTGGACTTCGTAGTATCTTCCTCCGGGTGACCAGACCAAATCCCAGTTTTCTTAGAAATACCAGTCCCTGCTACTAGAATCGCAACCCGAGTTATGATAAGGAAAATATAATTTTGGAGCATCGATATGTTTTATGAAGCAGTTAATGATAAGTCTCAAAACGAAACATGAGATTAATGGAAAACGGAGGCAATAAAGACAGCGCAAGGTATAATTTGTAGCTGCGTGGAATTGCTTACCCAAGTGTCCGCTGAAAAAGGCCAGCTATCACCTGGCACATAAAAGCATTCTGAATGATGCAGTCTCCCGTTTCTCTACGTCACCTTCAGTGTCACTGTCATCATCATCATCATTGCTAAATTCATCAGCGTAAGTATAATCACCAGTATCCTCCTCGGAGTCTTCGCCCTCTTCACTAGACCCACAACAATAGCTAGGTCGAAGGTCTTGCAAATCGGTAGGGTACGTTCAAGGACGTTTCAGTTCCTGTGCCAGACACATTTGCTATGGCGCCTTTCCCAATACCTCATCTGAGCTTCTTCTTTTCGAGTGATTGCATTGGTTGCGCTGGATTTAGGGAAGTCAATTCGTGCTAGTGAAGCCGTATTGGTGGTAGGGATGTTGTAGGTAGAGAGCTTTGAGGTTCAATAACAAGTCCGTTAGCATCAGGAAGAGCATCACTCTCACATGGCAGTGGCCAGGAACGCAAGAAAACCTCATGAAATGTTTGATATCAGGAATTTTGAGCAGAACTAATACCTGATAATCTCTGATAATGCAAATCCCATTCGCTCTAAGGACTCTTTATCTCTCATTCTTAGTAACGAAATCCCAGTTCGCAGTGATCAAATCTTATTTTCCCACCGAAAAATCGGCTTCCGGAGACTGATGCAACAATTCCAAATTTCATTTGGAGCGCTCGAAGCTCCCTAAATAATAGTGACTTTTGACTCCAGCACGTTTCTCAATAGATTTGCACCCCTTCCTTGCTCGAAGGAGAAGACACAGATGTTGGTAAGAGACGCTTTATTCTGCCTGAATAAATCGTCTTGAATAAATAAATCATCTTGGCTCGAAGTTAATTCTTTCACCTAAAGTCAAGTTTATTCCACAGGGATGACATACACGATCCGAAAATATGTCTGATGGTGCTATTTTCAGACCAATCGTGGCCGAAAGTTTTGCCCAAGTCACATTTTGACGTACTTCGCGCCTCGATTTCTTGAATAGGTTTTGCGCAGAAATGTACAAAGTCTTCTGGAATTACCCATATTAACCGTAAGCTGACAAAAGTCAATCTACAGCTGTTATTAAGATTTGTCGTTTTCAACTGAAAAGGAAAAGACTTTTCTCCCGTGCCTGGCATGTTCGCCGCCATGAAAAACCTCATCAGTAGATTATGTTAGGTTTAAGCGCCTCCTCTCGCATTGGTTGAATCTCCAAAAGCTTTCACAGCGTCAAGTATATATGCAAATGAGTGGAAATCGAAAAAACGGTCAATCCTGGCAGGTGGTTCTTCTTTCCCCACGCCTCTGCCTTCTCGTGGCTTTACCGCTCGAGATCGCTCGCTTCCCGCGCAACAACAGAACCGCCAGCTTCGCAGGCTATTTTATAACGTGTTCAATTCTGCCCTTCAGGCCGGCATCCAACGTAATAAATATATTCATTATAAAATATAGAGACGAGTGGTTAGGGTACTTGTCTTGTGATCCGGAGATCCAGGGTTCAAGACCAGTTCTGACCACTATACGAAATTGACTTTGATAGTCCCTGGTTCCACTTCCCCGCTTCACTTGTAAGTAGCCAACAGGTTTGCCCCTTGCCAGTTGGCGTTCTTGAAGTCAATGTTGTTGTTGTTGTTCTCTTGTTTTGTGTGTCATTTGCCCTGAAAAGCCCGTAGTGACCAATTATGTACATATGTTTGTAAACTGTTCCCATCATAATATACTTCGGACAGATACAAAACATGTAATTAACGGATCCTCTTTTCTTTCCCTGAAGATGACCTAGTTTTGGAAACATTTGCATATTTTTTTATGAATTTAAACTAATTGTCCATTTCTTCCTTCCTTGCAAGGTGAGGTTGAGCAGCGATCCATCATTGTAAGAATTCCTCGAATTCAAATAGCAGCAAAAGAGGATTTTCGTACTAGGGACACAGGTAAGCAAAAGTTATCAAATGAATGCTATTAAGCTGTACTGAATCTGAACGATAGACAAGACTCGAGAAAAACAACCTTTTCTCTTCTTGCCATGTGAAAGGAGCCATATAATATTTGCCTCAAATTCCTGTTGAAAAAAAAAGAAAAACCCTCCAGCTGCCGGCTTCGAACACTTCCACATCAACTGAACTGGACTAGTATATTTTGAATACTATAAAAACGTCTGCCAAGGAATTAATGAGCCAGCCATTGACCTGCAGACTTCATGATAACTGTGTGCTAACAGGTAAAAACCACAAACCCTTTTTGGCCCTCGACTACAGTCACTCTTCGTAGCCTAATACCACCTAGTGCAATTAAAAAGCGGCTGTTCTTCTCTCAGTATCTTACCTTGGCAGTCAATTTGCGACGATACAAGGAAACAAGAACGCTGAAGACGTGTTTTACAAAATTTGAAAAAAACAAAAAAAAACAAAAAGAAAAACAAGACATCTTTAACTTAAGCAAGATCAAGGCTACCTCAACCATTTCTCCTCATCTTGTATAATATTTATCATTATTACTTTTTTATTACACTTGACTCCCATGTCATCTTGCCGCCAGCGCTCTCTTCAACCAGGTTCGCAATTATGCTTGATGCTTCTATTCAGTTCTATAACAACCGACAAAAGGGTTGAGATACTTACCCCGTTTTAAGAATGTTGGACAAATTTCCCCATCCCTTAATCTTTTCATCTAACCCCCCCTCCCCCTAACATAATTTTTTTACCCCCAAAACTTACTTTTTCCATTAGCAAAATTGAATGGGGCAGTGCAAGCGGAAAATGTTAATACGTAAAGATAAATTTCTTATAATTGAGATGTTCCAGGAAAGTGCCTCAACTACTTTTGTCGTTCATCGTAGCTCCCTGTAATGTCAAGGCAAACAAGCTTTAGTTTTGGCTCGTTTGTAATTTTGGTTAGAGGATTCCGAACTCCTGCTTACTATCCTTACTGCTTGTTCATTGATTAACTCGTGCGTTTGTTCCACGAGACTCCAAGTAATATACTTTTGTTCAAAAGCGTTTATTTTCTTCAAAAAACATTCTGTGTCGGTTGCGTCATCCTTAAGGGTCACGGAAATCGGCGTTAAAAAGAACAGACAACGTCTCTGTAATATCGAAATATTCAAAGAGTTAGACATATCACTTACCGCCGATCGTAATGCGGTCTTTATCTCACACTGAAGCTGATATTTTGACGTTTCTTTACACTGTTCAATCTGGCCAATGACGACATAGCGATGGTGCTAGTATCTTGACTTCATTGGTCGATCGGACCCACCAACATACATTTATTTGGTAACGCGAGTTAATAAATGGGCAACTGTACAGCTGATGTGGAGCTACGACGACTAATATAACATCGCCTGACATAAAAATCCGGAATGTTTGAGTACATGGATAGTCAGTCGCACCAGATTTGTTACAGCTTATTACCCAATTACTTTACTATAATGAGCTACAGCTGTTTTTCAGATATAGTAACAGGCCGTCCAACAGTAACCGATTGTTTTGCTACAGCAAGAGTTGCACTTCGGCTTTTCACTAATTTTCATTCATAATAACAGCAGCAAATGTCCTAGCGGCACGAGCCACTGCCGCTAGTTCTCCCTGGTTGATGCTTTATTCCGATTCGAAACCTCGTGCCAGTACCAACCTGGAACGAACATTCGTTTCGAAATGAAATCAGTCTTACAGAAGACTGGATCGGGTAGCGCATGGGCTCGACTGTTTTTAAACCTTGTTTTTGCTTTCTTTAAATTCCGAGAAGTAGGCGGGGAATTTCCCTTTAATATGAAAGTGAAAAGTGAAATCAAAACATTTTATTAATTTACCATTTCAATTCTTATGAATGTCAAATTTTAAAGTGCGTTTCCCCTTTTCGTGGTTTTAGCGAGAGAACTATGAGGTAAATCCTCTTTGAGATTTTCCCTGAAATGGCTTAATTTGGAGGATCATGCAATTTATGAAACAAATGTAAGTTATCCCGGTTACTTCATTTGTGTTTAGTTGCAAACCTTCTTCACAATTAGTACGAATTCTGCGATCGGCGACAATATACTCATTTTACCTATGGTTTAGTTTAAAGCCGTAAGGTTTCAAATCTTAAAGTAACAACTTAAGCGAAGCGAAGCAAATGAACGTACTCAACAACCGGACGTCGCTGTCTTCGATTTCTTCGTTTCAGCATTTCTGACGGATTCGAAAAAATACGGGAAGAAAATTGCTTTTTTAATTTATAACTCAGTGTTCTTTCGAACTAAGATCATCATGAAATATTTCAGACTTGGGTTATACGAGCCGCCTTTTTGTACTAATAATTCGACATACGTTCACATTTCGATGCGTTCAAAAAGCATGAGTCGCTGTTTCTCTCTCTCTGGTGCTATAACTGCATGAAAAGTCTTCCAGGGCAGCCTCGATTCATCTCTCCGACTCTAAAGGCGCCCACAATCGAGGAAACCATGTTGTGGACACTTTGTTGCGGAAGCAATGATTCCCCGTTTGCGGCCCCAGGAAACATTTGTTGCGGAAACAAAATTTGCTTCTCGGGAAGCAAAAATGGTTATGAATTTGTTCCGAAACATTTTGCTTCCAAAGCAGATGCTTCCTCGTTTGCGCGCCAAGGAAACATTTCGGGAAAATTGCGGGCGCCTTAAGGCTACCACTTCCACTCAGGCGTATTTACGCAGGCTCCAAACATAACTGCCTTTCTTCCACCTTTTGTGTCCAGGTTTCGACATGAGCCCATGAGTATTCATGGGGTCCAGGCGTTGACTTGAATTTAAGTTAATTGAGCCTTTTTTAAGTGATATCCAAATTAGTGCATTGTGTCATTCACTTAATTTGCTCCGCTTTACCATAATCTACTCCCTCCCTCCATCCCTCCCTCACTCAATGCACTCACTCACTCATTACCTTCCTCATTCCGTCCCTGCCTCTCTCCCTCCCTCACTCCCTCGCTCCCTCACTCAGTCACTCACTCAGTCACTCAGTCACTCAGTCACTCACTCAGTCAGTCACCATCTCACTCAATACTTCCCTTTGGAGAGTAAGGCGCAATAAAGAATACTATTACTATTTCTCAACAACTCACTCCCTCAGTCATTCTTTGTTTATTCATTGTCAATTTTGTCAAATACAAACATACCGTTCAGAAATTTACATGTAAACTCAATAGCTCTTCGCCACGCTAAACTGGCCATTACACTATATTACAGTAGCCTACACAGACAATGTACTTTCCTGACAATATGGTCTCGATCCTCACTTGTGGGACAAAACACCTTTTGCGCAGAAAGCTGAAATCGATTTTAGACATAGAAGTTTTGCCCTCTGAAGATTTAGGTTTTCGCTTTAAGTGCGGATCATAGAATGATACAAGTGTCTCTAATTTCTATGCACGCATAGATATATTTGAGATATAACAAAGGAAATAATTTAACTTTGGACTCCTTCCTTTTTGCCTGTGTAAAAAGATATTATATTTGGTAAAGTTTATTTTTTTTAGATTTGTCCGGCCCCAGACTCAAAGCCATAAGTAACTTAACGTGCCTGAAGCCGGGAAAAGACATCGGTACAAAACGTTTATTAATTTTATGCGTGAAGTCATTTGAGTAAATTATTGATTTAAATAGCTGTCCGTTCATTTACCTGTTTATTGACTCGAAAAGTACTGTCATTTAGTTGATTATAGATCTATCCGTCATTTATCTCACATTTACACGATAACTCATTCTTTATTTTCTTTATTTTGATATTAACTTCAATATCTTGCTACACGAGTTATATTATTGATTAACTAAGTGGTTCAGCTTAGTAAACCACTAGGCAAAGACGAGATTAACACAAGGAAGAGGATGTTTCGATGCAATCCTTGATTTGAGGCAAACGAGCGAGAATACCATCAAATATGATAGGCAACTGAATAATGTGGACTAGGAGAAAGCCTTTGACCACGTGAACAGAGACAAATGTAGCGTGTGCTGGAACAGAATTTGTGCCCTCTCCACAAAGAGAATGAGCACCGTTCGAATTAACATCTAAAGAACTTACATATTGGGTTCGGAGCCAAATCAGGGATCAGACAAGGGTTTATGTTGTCACCATTATCAATCATTATCTACATGGACAGAATCACAAAAAGAGCGTCCATTTTGACATTAGAGACCCTGAATGGACTGCTGCATGTTTGCTGATGACCAGAGCCTCCCTCATGAGAATGAACGAGATTTCTAGGCCCACACAACCAGCTTTAATAGCTCATTTTGAAGAAAATACCGTGAAGATCAGCACCATTAAGGCAAAGACGAGGAAGTTATACAGTTTTACGACTGAATTTCGTTGACTTCTTTTTTATTTTGTGATAACGAGGATGTGATCTTCGTGTAGCCATATTTGCGTTCGACATGAGAAGAACGCAATTTCTGATCTTGGGTATCCTGTGCATGGAATGAGCTTTAGCAAGTTCTTGTTTTTGTTCAGGGTCATCTTGAATTACGTCAGTCGTGTATGCGCATCTCTCAGTTTTGATACGTCGCATGCGGAAATGACGACCGTGCACCTTGTGATTGTTTGTATGCAGTCAATTTACACCAACACGCTGCAGGTTTTTGGCAAGATACATTTTGAGTAATAATCTCTCAGATAACTTCAACAAATTCCAGATTTTCACAAATTTAGTTTTTGTGTCGTCATCACCTCGTTACTCCAAACTTTCCATTTTTAGCCACATTCCACAAGGCTCACATATCAATTCTTTCCATAGACGTTCTTTACATAAAAGGATCGTTTTCATGGCATCTCGGCCTTCTAACGAACGCACTTCATAATCAATGATTACCCCTAGATTTATGTCTCCTTATGTGATGAATGGTCAGGATTCAGGATTCAGGATTTCGATTCAAAAGAGGCATTACGATGTACATGGCGTCTTCGAAAGGCAACAACATGTCTAATATCGTGATGGTCTCCCCGACAGATACCAACCCCACCCGACAGGGATTATCTTTAGTGAACTTTTTGTCGTGAAAGCATCTCAAAGGATCAAGCTGTTAGTCAGTATTGACCACTGTCAAGCTGAATTTGGTGATTCAAAGGCCTTTCTCACGTATATTACTGTACTTTATTCACACGAAAAGTAGAACTAATAACCACAGGAATGCTTTGAAAAAGAAGTTGAAGTGATCTCAGAAATGATCGATATCTCAGCCTCGATGCCAATGCTACTCGATTCTCTTTTATTTTCTTCAATCTTTCTGGGTTTAGCATTTTACTTGTAACCACTTTAATACTTTAAATTACTTTAAAGTGGTTACTAGTAACATACTAAACCTAGAACGATTGAAGAAAATAAAAAACAGGGGCTATTTAAGTTGTATCGTTTCCTCAGAAACGATGCGTAGTTATTTTAACGAAAACTTACCTTATTAAACAAACAGATCGCACTTATGATTCATAATTCTGAGTTTGGCCAAGGGCACAGTCTTTTAATCGTATCAAACCAGTCAAAGCACTCGGCAATTTATTGAAACCATCTCAAAAAGTAAAAGCTCGTATCCTCAAACTTTGGTCTTATAAGATTAATTCTTTCCCTTTTCCTTCCACTTTGCTTCCAAAGCGACTGTCGAACGCACTTTAATAATCGGAGATTACTACTACTTGTTTTTAATAAAAGCGGATGTTCAGCGCTTTTATTATTTATTGTTCCCTTGTTCCCTTTGAAAATTTGCTCGTGTTCCCTTGTTCACGAAATTACTTCCACACTTTGTTCTCAGCTTTTTTATCCCTAAAATGGTTTATGTTCCCTTGTTCCCTAAGATATTTTGTCCTTGTTCCCCTGTTCGACAGTTCAAATTAGCCATCTTCCCTCGTTTCCCAAAAACCCTGGCCTCGCTTTGAAACACATTGCCGTCACCTAATATGCAGAACGCCTAGCAACTTCAACATATACATCAACAATACTAAACTAAAACAGGTACAAATACCTGGGCACGAAATCAGCTGAGAATGGGCGGTCAAAAAGAGAGAGATCTTGCCCCATCACTGAAACATCCTGACATTCCATTGGAGACTGAGTGCAAGGTCCTCCACTTCACCTTTCTTCCAACACTAACAAACCATTACCAAACCTGGACACTTGAACGCAAAAGAGGTCTCTGGGAAAGCGTCAATTAGGCCAGACGCGATAAGATTTCAATCTCCCAGATCAGAGAAATAATAATGATAATGACAATGACAATGACAATGACAATGACAATGATAATGATAATAAATGATATTTACCCAGAAAGCTCGACGCACGCGAAAGTAGTTTTCAGTGAGGTCCTGCATTCGATCGAATTGAAATTTAGAAATGTTGTTTTCTGAGCAGAGGGGAAAACCGGAGAACTCAGAGAAAGACCTCACGGTGCAGAGTAGAGAACCTACAACGAACTTAACCCACATATCGCCACGAGTCCGGAGTCGAACCCGGGCCACATTGGTGGGAGGCGAGTGCAATCGCCACTATTTTTTGGTCCCTTGGAACACCCACCAATGATCACCTCCATCAACATGGAATCAAGTGGTGCGGGCAGCTCGTTCGGAAGAGATGGAGTGATGGAGTCAAGGAAACCTCAAGGTCATACAAATGACATTTCCTAAACCCAAGCATTCAGATTGGCACTGTATAGAGGTCTCTTTCCTCCCGCGACACCTCTGGTATCGGCGGTAGACGAAAGCAAGAAGAGCGAGTAACTAAGGGCACATAGAGGGTCAGGATGGGGTGCTGGAATCTCAGCTGTGAGCTAAATTCTCGCCCCTTTCTCAGCTGTCAGCTACATTCTTGGCCGTTTCTCATCTAAAAGTTAAAATACACATTAACAATTCTCAGCTATCAGTTAAAAAGCACATCGTTTCTCAGCGAACAATTAAAATTTTGGCCGAATCTCAGCTATTAGTTAACCCCATACATACCCTCCACAAACACACTAGGTTCCTGGAACACGTATGTGCAGAAAGCTTAGTGCCCAACATCTCATTTGTAGTTCGCGACACGAGTTCGCCCTGTGCAATTCATGTAATGTTGTTTACTGTGCTAAAATGTGTATAAGTTTAACGGGCCATGCTTTTTCGTAACAACTTAACTTTTTGCTGCGAGCCTTAGCGAGCAGTAAATACTATTCGTGACCGTGTGGGGCCTCGGCTCTTTATATATGCGTTCCAACACTAGATCCGTTCACCGTAATTGTTGGTTGGTTGAAGATGATTTTGGAATGATGCAGTAAGTTGTATCAGTGGCATTTGCTGGTGCGCAATCGACCTTGTGCAATCGTCGATTAGTAGGTAAGGTTATATTTTTTTCTACAGATTTTTCCTGTCAAATGCAATTTGTCTCGGTCACAGTCTTACAAATTATTCCTAGGAAGTCGCCCTCCGTTTTACCATTCATAGTTCCAGAGATCCAGTCTTTTGCCTTCAGAAACAATATGTGTCTAAACCCAGTGAAATGTAAGGTTTTGGCGTTTGACTTTCTACACTAGAACGGTAATCAGTGCCCTCCAATTGCAACTGGCAGAACCATTGTGGAGCAAGTCGAGTCACCTGACCTGGACCAGACCTGACCTGGACGGTGCACGTTGACCATATAGTGAGAAACGCCAACCGCAGGCATTACGCCCTTAGACAACTTAAACGTTGTGGCGTTCCGACAGAAGATTTAGTTAGAGTTTGTTGCTCTCTAGTCAGGCCCATACTTGAGTACGCCTGTCCTGTCTTCGCAGCATTGCCACGGGACCTCGTGGATGCGATTGAGAGGATACAGAAGCGCGCCCTCAAAATAGTGTTCCCAGGTCAAGAGTAAATTGAGGCTTTACTGAGCGAGGGCCAATGTTGTCACTTTGCACGACAGGAGAATATCTGCCTGTAGAATGTTTATATCAAGGTACACCCTGAGAACCCTTTCTATAAGCTTGTTTTAAGCCGTCTCCTGGCGCGTAGCTCCCATTATTCTCTAAGGTCACATTCAAACATTATAGTTCAAACATTATAGTTATAGTTTGCAAACAAGTTCGCAAACCTAGTACAATCATAAATACCAGTTCACGATTACTGTCGGCTTCATGTTTGTGCGCTTGCTGAATAGTGAATATTATTTATTGCATTTATATTTACATCAATTATTTATTCCTATTATTATTATTATTATTATTATTATTATTATTAGTAGTAGTAGTAGTAGTGGTAGTATTATTGTTAGCTGACTTAATATGTAATTCAGTTGTAACACTGCAAAAGAGTAAATAAACATACATGTATGGCCGATCATTGGCAGGTGCTAAACTGCCGACGCCTTCGAGGAGATGAATTAAACTTTCAGGGCTTTCTTCAGCTCAAGCAAAACTTGAAATTCTCAAGGAGATCGCGATTAAATTATTTTTTTAGTCTTTATCAGTAATTCATTCACTTCTCAGGCGCCTCCAGCTGACTAGTAAAATCTCATAGCGTTAGACAGAGTAATGGGATGAACAGTAACAGATTGAACAAACAGAAGTCTCGACATGCTAATTATTCTGGTCAGAAAAAGCCAGAATCAGAAATTCGGCGTAGTTTTTCCTGTGCAAGAAAATTCGCAATAGGCGCTACGTGGCGGTTTTTCATTGGTGTAAAGCAGTGTGGTATCCTGGAAACGAGGTGGAGTTCGCCTCGTGCACGTTAAGGTGGTTGAAACCAGTTTTACAATTTTTAAGAAACCTTATTAGAAGGGTTATAACCATTACACTGTATTACAATGTTATGGCGCCATATGAAACACCAATTATTGCTTAACAAAATGCCCCCCATTATTGTGACGTAATAGGTTACCATGGAAACATGAAAGCTCTCCAAAAACACCTTATATTTTGTCTTTACTTGCTTAAATCTCAAAAACTAAACTCGGCTGTAGAATAGTAATAAGCAATCTAAGATAGAACTATCGTCAAAGTTTTAAAAGATTCCTGGGACCCGATTCGGAGCTTCCTTAAATTTTCGAAAAGTTAAGGTAGTTCTGAATCAGTGTTGTCTTAAAAGTGGTGAAAATGGTTCCAATCACCTTAAAAGAAAGCTGTTTTTATTTTACTGGGGCGCTCAAAATGCTTACAGATACAACCACCCGCCCACACTTAAAGATGTCGAGCGCCGTTATTGGAATGGGTCGTTTCGCAAACTCAAAGATACATGCCAACTTTATTGGTCAAAGTCTCTCTAAATAAATAGTTAGTTACAAGTCCGGGAAAAAACCCATCAAAGATCGACTAACGACCAAAGACCAAAAGGAAGGTGCAAACGGGACCTGGAGTCCCATGCAAGGCACCTCCCAACTTAATCAATAAAAATCTAAGGAAATGCTTATTGAAACTATGGTTGCCAGTGGCATCCACAATTACGTGCAAGACCCCATGAACATGGCTTGTCGGGGTCAAAGACATTTGCTAATTCATCATTGTACAAATTTAATTATACTATTCTTAAAAGTCTTTATGTTTAGAAAGTCGCTGGGTTGAATTAGTTTACATATAAGGGTCCATAATTTAATACTGCGATTAAAGAAGGAGGACTGATAAGTGTCTGTGTTACAGAAAGGCGTTTCCAAATACTTTATATCACTTTATTCAGATCGTCGAGTATGGCTGTGACTAACACTCTTAATAAAATTAATATCTATGTCAATCTAGCCATGCAAAGCGTTATAAAGAAATACTAAATCCCTGACCTCGAGGTCACAGGTAAGCGATAGCAGATCCAGATGAATCAGTCTCTCTTTATAGGACAGTTCACCTTGCTTGATTTGTAGAATCCAGCGTGTAGCTCTTCTCTGAACATTTTCAGCTTTCTACTTTAAGGTTTAGTGGCTGGGAGACCACACTTCAGTTGCATAGGGACTTTTCTAGTGCCAGGTACAAGGATCTTCTAACCTTAACGTCCATCAGCATGGGACAGGTGCGACGAAAGAAGACCGAGTAGCTTATTCGCTTTGGCGGTAACCATGAGAACTTGAGTTTCCCACGTTAATTTGCTTGTTATCATGACACCGAGATCTTTCTCCTCGTTCACGCGCTGTAGGTCAACGTGGTCAAGGTGGTAGTCATAGCGCACTGGATCTTTCTTCCGCGTCACTGCTAAGATCTTGCACTTTGATGCGTTGAAATTAATACTATTGTGAAGACTCCAGGAATCTAGGCTTGTTAGTGCTTGCTGCAATTTATCTGCGTCTAGATATGATAAGATACTTCCATACACCTTGGTGTCGTCTGCGTAAAGGGCTGTCAGAGCACCATCAGGCAAGGCACTTGCAAGGTCGTTGATAAAGATGATGAAGAGTAATGGGCCAAGCAGACTTCCTTGGGGCACTCTGGAGGTTACAGGGGCCCACCTGGAGGTGAATCCATCTACAACTACTCGTTGCTGCTAATCCTGCAGATAGTTCTTGAACCAATCATGTAGATGTCCAACTACTCCATAATAATAATAATAATTTCCACTTAATATAGCGCCTTTTAACATGATAAATGATCAAAAGCGCTTTACAAGAATCTATTAAAAAAATAAAACCCGAAACGAAAAATGCACACTTGACCACCCCCAAGCCCCCAAATGCCACTGCTAAGAATTACTTGTTGTGAGCTAGACTAAAAAGGTATGTCTTCAGATTCTTCTTAAAAATACTAAGTGATGTAATATCCATATCTCTCAACCTTCTCAAGAAGGATGGCGTGGTCCACAGAATCAAATGCTTTGGCAAAGTCCGGATACAAGATGTCTGTTTGAATGCTGTTGTCGAGATTTTTTTCCAGTGGAATGTAGGACTGACAATAACCGAGAAACACAGGAGCGATTTGGCATGAAACCGTGTTGTAATAGGGTGATAACGTTTTTTATATAATAGTAGAGACGTTTTCCAATACAGCATTCGAGTACCTTGTTTACCAGACACAAAAAGAAGATTGGCCTATAATTTGAAGCAGGCTCTTTAGAGTCTTTTTTTATGAACAGGTGTTACTTTAGCTTCTTTCCATTCCTTGGGCAAACAAGCTGTTTTGAGCGAGATGTTGAACATCATGCAAAGACTCGGGGCAATCTCGTTAGCACATTCTTTAGGAAGTCTGGTCGGAATCCCATCGGGACCACAGGCTTTCGTGATGTCAAGGTCCATTAAACACTTTGCGACTTCGTTAACCGAAAGACTTAATTCAGACAAAAGCGGGCAGGCAAAAGATTGATCATGAATATTCAAATAACTAGTGTTCATGTTTGTAGTCGACTGTGGCCTGAAGACAGAAGAAAAATGCGAGTTGAATAAATCTGCCTTATCAGCAGAACTGTTTGCAGTAACACCGTTGTAAGAGATAACATTTGGTTTGGAATGATTTCCGCACAGGTCCCTACTTCATTATGCATGCAGGACAAATTAATTATGCATTCGTGCTATTGTTTTGAAGAACAATACGTATGCCCAAGGGTATCGAATATATACATTGCTAATTTGTACTTACGGGATGATAAAGATTGGATCTCATTCTCTCTCTCTCACTCCTTCCCTCTCTTTTTTTTCCCTCTCTCTTTTCTCTGCCCTCTTTGCTCACACTGTGTTTGTTCCGTTACGTCCCAGCTTTCCTCTTTCGATTCCTTGTCGTGTCTTTCTATTCCAGATCCCGCTCGGCTTTTTCTGTCATTTTATATGTTTCCCGCAGTCTGCCTTCAACTCCGTACCACTGTAAACCTCTGGATTACTTGTCCCTGTTCTAGACCACTGAGCTAACGTGTCAAGTTGCCAATTCACACCTTGATAATAATATTTCTTTGGAATTCTGGAGGACAATTTACATAACAATGATAAGTAATTATATACACGTGCCGCCGAGAAAGGTGCAGATATTGTCACTAGAAGATAGAACTCATCTATAGCTATCTTCTATTTTAGAGTTATTTTAAAAAGACTGAGGGCAAGTCTAGAAATCTATAGCTAAAAGGTTCAAGAACCTCTAAAATCAGTACGCGATGTGGAATACTAGAATGGAAGAGGGGTTGGGGCTTCTAAAATCTCTAAACGTTCTACAGTTCTAGAATATCCATGGTCCATGTTGTGAAAGCTAAATAGCGCCAAAGCTAAAATTTTAAAAGAGTGCTTAGGCCTAATCACTGAAACGAGAACGAGAGCTTGGGCTTCATCAGTAAACGAGTGCTATATTCCTCACACGATCTCGGTAAAAAGTGTAGTTAACCGAACCGTAAAATGAAAGCTAAAATCCTAATCACGAAACGAGCGCTTAGGCTTTATCAGCAAACGAATGCTATATTCCTCACACGATCTCGGTAGAAAGTGTAGTTAACCGAACCGTAAAATGAAAGCTAAAATTAGGCCTGAATCACTGAAACAAGCGCTTAGGCTTAATCAGTAAACGAGTGCTATATTCATCACACTATCTCGTAAAGAGTGTGGATTAACCGAACCGTAACATGAAAGCTAAAATTTGAATAAAAGAACTTGACGATACTAGTTAGGCTTCATCAGTAAACGAGTGCTATATTCCTCACACGATCTCGGTAAAAAGTGTAGTTAACCGAACCGTAAAATGAAAACTAAAATTTTAAAAGAGTTCTTAGGCCTAATCACTGAAACGAGCGCTAAGGCTAATCAGTAAACGAGTGCTATATTCATAACACTATCTCGTAAAGAGTGTGATTAACCGAACCGTAACAGGAAAGTTAAAATTTTAATGAAAGAACGAAACTAGTTAGGCTTCATCAGTAAACTAGTGCTATATTCCTCACACGATCTCGGTAAAAAGTGTAGTTAACCGAACCGTAAAATGAAAGCTAAAATCCTAATCACTGAAACGAGCGCTTAGGCTTAATCAGTAAACGAGTGCTATATTCTTCACACGATCTCGGTAAAAAGTGTAGTTAACCGAATCGTAAAATGAAAGCTAACATTTTAAAAGAGTGCTTAGGCCTAATCACTGAAACGAGCGCTTAGGCTTAATCAGTAAACGAGTGCTATATTCATGACACTATCTCGTAAAGAGTGTGGATTAACCGAACCGTAACATGAAAGCTAACATTTGAATGAAAGAACGAGACTAGTTAGAAGACCTAGGGATCGTTTGATATTCTAGAACTTTAGAGATTTTAGAGATTTTAGAACCCCCAAAAGACCTTACATATTCTAGAGCTTTAGAAATCTTAGACTCACAACATGGACCATGGATATTCTAGAACTGTAGAACGTTTAGAGATTTTAGAGATTTTAGCTATCTTCTATTTTAGAGTTATTTTAAAAAGACGGAGGGGCTTTGGGGTTTCTAAAATCTCTAAACGTTCTACAGTTCTAGAATCATTTCATGGTCCATGTTGTGAGTCTAAGATTTCTAAAGCTCTAGGTCTTTTGGGGGTTCTGAAATCTCTACTGAAAATCTCTAAGTTCTAGAATATCAAACGAGCCCTAGCTCTTCTAACTAGAACAGTTCTAGAATGCTATAGAAGTACATAATGTCAAGACCTGCACCTCTATGCACGTGCCGTGCCGACCACCTACAAATGCATTGATTTTGCTTGACCTTTAATAATGCTAACCGTAACCGTAATTAGAACTGAAGACACTCTTTAGGCTTAAGGTTGATCCCAGTAAAATTCTTTTGGAGGTTAATCGAGTATTTCTGTGAATGTGTGACTTGCTTGTTTTTTCATACCTCGTGCTGCACACTTAAAAGCACACTGCACGGAAGAGTTACTGTATACCTTCTTGTGATTGGGGCATCCTTTATGCGCGTGTTCATTGAAGTATAAAATCTTTGAGTCGACGTTAACCCCACTCGGATCAAACTGTGAATTTTACAACCAGAATGGCCGCTCATGATACATCTGCAAATTTAAACTTATGGAAACTGTCTCGCCTTCTAGCCGATCACGAGCGGTGCATAGAGTGGTACAAAGAGCACAATCTACTCTCGTCGTCATTGAAATGCCCTAAACCTGAGTGCGGAAACGCACTCAAATGGCAAAGACGAACTGCATCGGGAGATTGATTTGTTTGGCGATACTCTCGAAAAAACTGCAATAGACAAGCTTCAATCCACTAGAAGTTATCGTTTTCTGGTAGTAAGCTTTCCCTTGAAAAAATCATAGCCCTAACTTACGCCTGGGCGCACAAATTCACCACAACACAAGCAGTGCACGAAACCGCTTTAGATGAAGAAACCACCTCGAAAGAAACGGTGATAGATTGGTATAACTATTGCCGGGATGTTTGTGTTGACAGAATAATGAAACAACATGCGACGCTAAAAGGCGGTCCTGGTACAACTGTTGAGATCGATGAGTCCAAGTTTGGCAAGATGAAGTATCTATCACAAAGGTCGCTACATTGAAGGACAGTAGGTCTTTGGGGGAATTTGCCGCGAAACCAAGGCCTGCTTCCTTGTTCCGGTAGAGCGCAGGGATAAAGAGACACTCTTGCCAATTATCCGCGCTCAAATATTGTCTGGAACACGCGTGATGAGCGACATGTGGAAAGCTTACGATTGCCTACAAGACGAGGGCTATCATCATCTCACAGTTAATGCGCCGATCAAATCGAAACTTCAACATTTCCGCCCGCCCGCCCGGGCAAACCCCGGGCATTTGACTATCTTCTGTGCCCGGGGAGTGGGGAATTTGACCTTTGCCTGCGTGGGGTGGGGAAAATTGAACCGGAAGAGTCAGGTTCAGGAGTCGGGCGCCGAAGTCGCTAACAGCCATAAAACACATGTTTGGACGAGATGGAAGAGTTTAAAGGAAGAGATATAGCATCTGTAAGGGATTGGCTTACAAAAAAGGTCTTCAAAAGTTGGGGACAGACAGACAGACAAATTCGACGACAGGGTAGGGCATATGAACACTATTTTGGCCCGAAGGGGCAGTATGGCCCAGTGGTTAGTGCGCTTGCCTTGAGATCCGGAGATCCCGGGTTCAAGACCCGCTCTGACCACTCTTTGAATTTGTTCCTGGTAGTCCCTGGTTCAACTTCCCAGCTGCACTTGTAAATAGCTAATGGGTTGGCTCCGGCCAGTTGGGATTCTTAACAGTTGCAGTTGTTGTGTTCTGTTGTTTCGGTGATTGTGTTTCATTGGCCCTAAAAAGCCCCTATGGGGAGCGGTCAATTAAGTATGTATTGTATTGTATTGTATTGAATTGAACGATCCAATCTTCAAAAGTTCAAATGCCCGTGGTTTGCTCAAGGGGGGGGGGGGGGGGGGTGAATGTTGAAGTCTCGAGTTGATCGGTGCATAACCATCGCCTAAACTTCGTCGACGCAGACACGCGTGCCCATACGCAGAGCATTGAAAATACACGGTGGGGAGAAAAACGAAGTATGCCTTGTACAGGAACATCCGTGGACTTGTTTGAAAGCTACCTACAGGAGTGGTTGTGGCGTTAGCAAAACAAAAGTGATCCATTCGGAAACATCAATGAGCATATCGCTGATTTGTGAAATGTGCGATAAAGAGCCCTCTCTATGCACCCTTCGTGATTCGCCTGAACGAGCCGTGCATTATACAGGAAAGAAAACAAACCCTCACTTTACAGTGCTTTGGTGAACTGACAAAGAGACGAAAAACAATTTTAAGAGCAAAAAGAAGGTAGGCATTCAAGTTCTACTAACTTTTATTTGGTCCGTTTGTTTTGTATATGAGAATCTGAACCGCATTTATACAAAGATTTCTTGAAACTCCACTTCTTTCGCTTATTTTAAAGTTGACAAATGGCTAAAATTGCAGGAAAAAGTGCAAAAATTACGTTGAAAATGTTTGATTTTCTGTATTTCAGTCAGACATTCGTCCGATTTTTTTGAAGTCCATATAGACAAACAAAGCGCTACAGTCCCAAAGTACGTCTATTGTTATCGCTATTGTTTTCTTGAAACAAAGGACCGTATGCATAATGAAGTAGACTTAAAAAGGAACGTGCTCAAATGAGCTACGCAGTTCGGCGAAGTTCCCTCGTTTAAAGTCGTAGACTTTGCGGCGTACCGGTTTTGCTCGAAGAAACTTTACTCTAGAAATCATAATGATCAGACGGAAATTCGCTCACTCCCGGGCTGTGTGTAGAAACACCTGCAATGACTTTACGCAAATTTAACATACTTGGAGAAAAAAATTGAAGAACCATTGCCCCCTCAGTTGAAAGAAGAATTTAGCCAACAGTTGATCGAGGCAAAAGAAAACCTAGAAAAAATCTACGAATATAAAACTAAGGGTGCTATCCTGCGGTCCAAAACTCGTTGGTACAATGAAGGTGAGAAAAACTCTAAGTATTTTTTCAATTTAGAAAAGCGACACTTCAAACGTAAGGCTTTAAGTCAACTCCGTCGAGCCGATAACTCACCTTTATCCTCTGACCGTGAACTTCTTCAAGAATGTGTGAATTTCTATAGAGGGCTATATAGCAGCAAAACACCACAAAATAGTCAAGAAGACCTTGAGTTCTTCCCAAGAGCAAATTGCGTGAGGTTGGATGAGGACGGCAAAGCGTCTTGTGAAGGCCTTTAATTTAACAGTTAGTGAATGTTTGGGTGCGCTCAAGACAATAGAATCAAATAAGTCCCCTGGTTCAGACGGCTTCCCCGCTGAATTTTATAAAGTTCTTTGGAATGACATTTCTATCCTCTTTGTGAACGCCATCAACTGCTCTTTCCAGAAAGGGCAACTTTCCGTGACCCAGAGGCAAGGTATAATTTCTCTTTTACCAAAGAAAGACAAAAATCCTCTTTTCCTAAAAAACTGGAGGCCAATTACTCTTTTAAACTGCGACTACAAAATTGCATCGAAAGCGATAGGAAATCGAATGAAGTGAGTACTCCCTGAAATTGTTAACAATGACCAGAGTGGCTTTTTAAAAGGACGCTCCATTGCAGAAAATATTTTACTAATTGACGGAATAATAAATTTTGCGGACGACATGAATAAACCAGGTTTGTTGATGTTCGTAGATTTCGAAAAGGCATTCGATTCGATCTAGTGGGCCTTTATAGAAAGAGCTCTCGTTCATTTTAATTTCGATCCCTCGTTGGTTACCTGGTTCAAATTATTTTATAATGATGTGTCGACCGCTATCCAAAATAACGGTTGGGTCTCAGAGCACTTCACTCTAAGTAGAAGGGTCAGACAAGGGTGCCCAATGTCCCCTTATTACTGGGTTGCCTTATAAGGCAAACCCAGTCGAGGTCTGCGTTTAGTTTGTTTGTTTTCTTTTTTTTCTTTTTTTTTTTTTTTTTCCGTGTCGGTAAAAGTCTTGCCTGTCACTCCCCTGGTAAGTGGTGTCTTTGTGGATAGAGCCTTCTGCGCGTATTTTCGTAGGATCGAGAGGGTAGTGGAACTGCGTAGATTTCTCTGGTGGACACAGTAGAATCATTAACTTAGCCTGCAATGGCGTCGAAAGTCATGCAACGCGAATGGCGTTTTAGTGGATCCTTAAACAAAATATACCCTTATGGAGCTCAATAATGGAAAGTCAGTTGGATAAACTAGGCATGAATCTCAAAAGCGACGAGTACTGGACTTCGACAACAATCTATCGCCCGTCGAGACGAAATCAAAGTGAGCAGTATTTACCTAAAGTACAAGGTAATTTGACACAATTGAGTTTGTTGTCTTCACGCACGCAATGAAATAGGAAGAGGTTTTCGCCTCTAAGAGCAAATATGTTGTTTGTTTCAATAAAACTTTCGCTGGAAAAGGATTCTGTGGTATTTTCTGCCTTTGTGAATTATAATATCATGTTGTGTATTGAATTTTCGAGCTTAAGGTTGAAATGTGATATGCGAGAAGTTTTTTAGTTTTGCTCTGTAAGCGGGAAGGGTTCACAGGCCTGTTGAAAGCGTGCTCGAGTTTCAACAAAATGAGCCCCAAAATCTGTGAAAACTTGTGACGCAGATGAATAATAAAGTAGCTGCTATTTCCAAAATGATGGAATTACCTGGTGATAATAACGTCGTACGCGTCTTGGAGAGTAAATTTTGACTTTGCATAAACAAGAGTTGGGCGATTGTGATCTTTGTTTTGACTTCGCTCATTTCATTGTCAAACTTTATAACACTTGACAGAAAAAGAAACTTTTTAAAAACCCGGTATCTTGCCATCATTTGACACAGATGCTTCACTGTTTGACGAGTAAACATGCAACGGTAACGTAATCACGGCGCCCGCTGAATTCCGGCCATGTCACTTTTCGATTTTGCAATTTACTTGAACGTAGCAAAAATCTCCCAAAATGTTTGTCGCTGATCGTAACTTTTTATATTCTATATTCACGGTTCAAAATTAATGTTGTTTTGATGTCGTAAATATTTTATTCTCGATCGACCGTCCGGGAAACTTCCTTCTGCTCTTTCTGAAAACTGTGTATCAATAGTTATTTGCTTTTTCATCAATATTTGTTTTGCATAAAGCAAGCTAACAAGATCTGTACCTTGCTGAGTTCGCATTTGTTAGAGTTAATAGTATTTTCGGTCCGATGCTTCTGTTTTAAGAGGGGTACATTGTTTCGGTCTCCCATCCAAACACTAACCCCGCCCGGCAGGGCTTAACTTCAGTGAACTTTAGTATTAGAAAGCCTTCAGATGCTCAGAGGGCACACTTGTGGTAAAAAGAAGTTGTGAGGGAACTTGAAAATTATCAACATGTCAGCCCAGAAGCCAATGTTTCTCGCTTCTCTTTTATTTGTTATTGTTCAGAGACTGGAATGCTGTATTTCAATACCACACAATTCAGTGCCTTCTGATTTTCTGTAGCACGTACCACAGGCAACCCAGTGTATGCTTCACAGAAGCATCTCGTTTGTTTATAATAGCAGTCGAGATATTTGCCAACTTTATAAGGACAGACAATGACTTAAAGGGGTTTGAAACGAATGGGATCGAACACAGACTAAGCCAATACGCCGACGATACGACATTAATACTCGATGGCTCAGACGGCTCCTTTCTACGCGCAGTAGAGGTTTTGACCAGATTTCACATGATCTCTGGGCTTAAAGTAAATTTCGAGAAAACCAAAGTGCTTTGGGTGGGTTCAGCAAAAGAGAGGGGACCTATACAGTGTGACAAGCCAGATATCTCCTGGGTGAAAGGAAAAGTTTTTGCATTGTGCGTTTGTTTCGCAGCAGACAGAAATGTAATGCTTCGTTCCAACTATGATGAGAGGATCACGAAAATAAAGAATGTGATTGAATTGTGGCAGTTCAAAAGGCTTACTTTAATTGGCAAAATAACTTTCATTAAAAGTCTTCTGGTTTCCCTACTTGTCTATATTCTAACACCTCTACCCACCTCCACGGAGGCATTACAAAAGGTCAATAAACTCCTTTTTGATTTTCTTTGGAACGGTAAAGGCGACAAGATTAAAAGAACAGTTATAATCAAGGACTACTATGAGGGCGGCCTGAAGATGATCGATATTAACGCGTTCAATCAATCTCTTAAAGTCTCCTGGATCAAAAAATGCCTTGATCGTTTTCACGTGACGTCATCACCTTCCAAAATCTAAAACTAAAGATCCACCAAAGTTTTTATCCTCATCAGGCATAAGAGGCGGCATATCTATATCTGTTGACAATTTCACAGCTCAATAGCGTGCTTCGTTTGGAAACCAGAGCATTTTGAATTTCCGGATTATGTAGGTGCGTGACACAAAGCTACGATCAAGTTTGTTGAAAAATATATACTTATCTCATGATTTTGAGCCCTTTTAGAAGTTAGAGCATTAGGAAAAGTGCTTATGTAAATGCTTGTTTTTTCAGTAGTGATAATCAGTCGCCTAGATAGCCAAAGTAAGTTCCAGATGTTTACACTATTTTCCGGCCGCCATATTGGTGTACCACTGAGGTACACCAATATGGCGTTTTCATACTGGGCTCTGTAAATTTCTGCGAAGCATTTCGACGAATATCTCAAGTTTGGGGAAACGCAGAGGCCTAAAACTTGGACAAGTGTCTTATTTCTTTATCTTCTATAAGATAACAATTTCTTAGCGTTTTGCGCTGGATAGTTTTTGATTTATTTTTTTTATTGGGTGACAGTGAAAACGATCTATAGGGGAAAATGGAAATTTGTTTTTGATGACAGTTTAAAGAAACATGGAGGTGAGGCAATTTTCTCATATAATCTCCATAAAGACGGCATCTCTATGTTAGGGATAAGTAACCCATTCGTCCGTGAGGTCCTAGAAACCTGGGCAGAGCTACATTTTTTCTGACGTTGCGACTATTAATAATGCAAACATTGGTGATCAGATCATCTGGTATAATTGCCTAATTGGAATAAATGACCGGCCCGTTTTCTATAAACAATGGTCAAGGCATGGTATCAGCAACATTTCTCACCTGCAAGCCGAGAATGGTACCCTCCTTAGGTATGACGAATTGAGTACCTCTTTTCAAGAACTAAAATGGTTAGAATTCTATGAAGTTCTATCATCTGTAAAATCCTTTTTGAGGAAGCTGCATAGTACTCCGATGCGCGTCAAGGAAACTGTGAAAGGAGTGACTTTAACTGAGCTTATCTCCAAACGTAAAGTCAATAATTTTATCTATACTTCTCTTTTGAAGAAAAGAACTCCCCCACCCATCCGGAGCCAAGAAAAGTGGCTCAGAGACCTGTGTGGTCAGAATGAGTGTGATGTCAACTGGAAAGTAGCATACACAATTGCCTTTAACTGTACGCTTTCTACCAAATTAAGGACCTTCCATTTTAAGCTCCTACATCGAAGGATTGCCACGAATGATTTTCTAAAAAAAATCAGTCTTGTTCAATCTGATAAATGTGGCTTTTGTGAACATGAAACAGAAACTATTACCCATCTTTTTCTGCGCTGTTCCATAACACAAAGTTTTTGAAATGATGTTAAGCAATTCCTCTTTCAAAAGGACCTTGGAAATGATTTTGTTCTCACAGATCTTCATTTGATGGTGCTGTCTAATGTCCCTACTTATGCAGCGATTGATCTGGTTCTTCTACTTGCAAGATATCATATTTACTCTTGTAAATTAGGGGGAGCGTTGCCTTGTTTTTCCGTCTTTAATAGTAAACTGAACACAATTATTCAAATTGAAAAACAAGTAGCTCTCCGTAGTTATCGCACTTGGTTTGCTTGCACCTGGTAAGCCCCTAGCTCATATCCTTTTCTTTCTATAAATGTTTTCCAATTTTTTTTCAGCCTAAATCACCCACCCATCTTCTTCCAGTGGTTAATACCCGTTTCCTAAGTAATTCCAGTCTATTTGTTAAGTAACCGAATCGTTTGTATAGCATGTGTTTTGTACAGTCAATTTGTGATTGTTTTGTAATCTGAAAATACTCGCTCCGAATATTATAAATTTATACCTTTATAGCAATAATTAATACGATTGTATTGTAAGTTGTGCAAGAAAGCATTGTACTGTAAGTCGTGTTTTAATAAAAATTAAAAAAACAAAAAAAACAAAAACACCTTCAATTACTTCAGGGCAATTGCACAGAACACTATCAAGTTTGTTTCTAGCAATATGTGTTGGACCGTAAACGAACTGAAATGGGAAGATGTCTCCCATTAAGTCACAAAAATTATCACCAGTTGCATTTCCTCCAATATTGACAGGAGAAGGATGAATCCGTCCAGTCCAAGGCGGGAATGTTGAAATCGCTAACTTCTAACACACAACTACATTCACCGTACAGAGATTCTAAAAGCTTTTAGAATCTCTGTACGGTGGCCAATCTACCAGACCTAGTTGAGTGAGTACTAAATTTAGCAATATCGGGAACAATACCATGAAAAGAGTTCTTGAAAGAGTCGCTGTAAGTGGAATAGCTTATAGGCTTATTAAGTGAAATTAAAAGCTTACGAATGCCAGCGGCAGACATACGCCTGAAAATATACCCGTTGGAATCAAAAGACTTACAACTGACTGCCTTCCCTGAGCTGGTCAACTTAGCACTTATCTCTGAAAATGGAAATAAACTCATCATGACTTGACATTCTTAGCCCTAAGGAGGGACAACTGAAAAGCGAACAAAACCTGAAAGCTGAAAGAGCTAAAACAAACAAACTTTATACTTGAAAGTATAGTAAGCACAAAGGATGGTCGAAACCGATTTGGATGAATCCAACAAATTCTGAAGAAACAAAGCACAATGGCTGCGCTGTACTGGAAAAGGAACGACACCTAAGACTTCCCCGGCGAATTACTACCATCTATTGAAAACACTGGAATAATAGAGAAATGTCCCGGGTGCTCTGGAGGCAAGAACTGCCAATTAAGCTCCTCAGAAATGGAATTGACTTCTTGGGAAATCGGCAGGGAGGTCGACCAGAACTCCGTGTGAACAATGACTAAAGAAACGAAAAGGCATAAAGCAAAACACGGCAAAATAATAATAATGACAGCGAAAAAAGAAGGAAAAGGTAAATGGATAAATAGACCGCAGCATCAACAGTGGAACGCTCTGGAGAAAAGCATCCAAAAAATACCTAGTGGTAATCTCGGATTATGAAGTGCGTTCGACAGTCGCTTAGCCGAGATGCATGTTTCCATAGGGTTCCAAGCTAGAAAACTAAGCATGTGACAATACGCGTGCGAGAATCCACGCGAGGGTGTCCCTGTGAACAACAAAAGAATCTTCGGGGTGGCTGTTTTGGTGTCCCTTGCAGAGAAAAATCTCGATTCCTTGTGGCAAAGTAGGTCGCGTTCTCCTTTGATCAAACGCAGTAACGAGTAAAACAGGAAACCCATAATTGGAACAATCAATGCCTTAAGCAAATGCTATGAAAGGATAAAAGAAGGACATAAGTACTTACCTAGACACGAAAAGCCCAACAAGGGTGACTATCAAGGACCTCTAGTCCAATCTAGAATCGCTCAAGAGCAACAATACTAGACACAACAGACCCACGGAGGGCGAACAACAAGGCCCTGAAGCCCGTGCTATGAACGCATAGTTCTTGGATACAACAAACCCACCGAGGGTGATTATTAAGGGCCTTAAACCCATGCTATAAGCGCATTGTTCATGAACATCAATATTTCATGTGTACCTCGGCACAACACCAACCGAGGGCGATTATCAAGGGCCTCTAGCCCATGCTATAAACGCATTGGTCATGCAAGAAGTGTACCTAGACCCAACAAACCCACCAAGGGTCAATATCAAGGGCCACTCAGTAGCCCATGTTATCAAAAACATCATCCATGAAGATCAATGCATATTGAGACATATACGCTGTTAGCATATACACCGCTAAACTAACGACGTACGAATCAAGAACGACATTGAGAAATTATCGTCGAAAACGCGAGGGCAACAAGGCCAAACTATCCCTTAATATCAAAGCACTAAACGTAAAAATAACACAGCGGGCGAGAATGACTAAAAGAGACTCCTAGCCCGTGCAACCCAAACGAAAACATACAGCTTAAAACATAAACTTGAGTGTGTGCAACTACACACCACAAACCGGCCACCGAGGGTGATTATCAAGGCCGTCTAGGCCATGCTCTCAAAGCATGGTTCATGAATGTCAATGCTTAGTGTGTACCTAAACAGAACAAACCCACTAAGGGTGAATAAACAGGACAGCTAGCCCAAATAGACAAAAACAACATAAATCATGAAGAACAATGAATAACGAGACATAAACTCGTTGAGGGTAAACAAAAACGAAACTATAAAGCGAGTACACGGCTAAACTAAAGACAAATGAATCTGGAACGACATTGAGAAACTATCGTAGAAAACACGAAAACACAAAATAAACGCGCTAATCTCAACGGCGAGGCGGTAAACAATTTTGGGGAAAAACTTAGCATCAAAATCAATATAGCCGCCATGCTCAGTAATTGCGGCATCTGAGAAGGGAATTTCCACAAGGGAAAACCGTCGATATGCACAAGATCTCGCTTCCAAAAATAATTCAGTCAGGTATTCGGGCGTGAGCAAAACTTGTGATTTCCAATTAGCTGCAAAATTTATGGCAGGAAAGTTGCTTCTAGTCATGAACCTGGATACAGATCGGGCACAGCTAATAAGCAAAATAATTTTACCACAGACGATAGCAAGTTTACAAACCTGGCGAACAGGGGTCAGCTCTGGATCCAAAGGGAAATAGAGATCAGGGAAAGGACAGGACTTTCATTCTTTTCTCGGTTGCACAAAATATACATATGGACAAATCGATAACAGTCCCAAGACAGGTGATAATTTGAGTTGGGACCCAAAGGGATTTCTCTTCATTAGAAACAAAGATCGAAGAACAAACATTTTTGCCTGAATTCTCAACAGTGACAGAGAGCGGATTTTACATGTATACGGAGGCACAAAAACTGCAGCGATACAATTAATTAAGACAAAGGAAATCGCCTTTTAAACACATGCGGACAATTGAAGTGCTGAGGTATTGGTCTTGACAGCAAAACCCCGGGTGCGGGAATTTCACGCAATGGAAGCCTGCAACGAAACTCAATGATGTTAATAAAATAAGACGCACCGAAGCGCTTCCAAAACTGAATAGATCTATAAAGTCTCTCAGTAACAGTTCACAGCAACAACGGTTAATAAAAATTCATAACCTGAAGAAGCAATTAAGAAAAAGGGACTCGGGCAAAAGCGACGCTTCAGAGTCAAAATCTCGACACAATATAAGCATATCGAGAGGCTTAGACCACTGAATCTGCGATTTGGTTACAGAGAGAAAAAGGACACACGGCTCTCCAGTGGCCTGATTTGGCACACGCAAAGCAAACGCTAGGCCGATCTAGTGTCTAAAAGTGGAACATAGCGCCATGTAATCTGGGAGCTTCTAATGGCATAAATCCTATCCCGGCCAGTGCCGAAGGATGATGAATGGTATAAATAGCTGATGCTCCACGCTGAGAGTCAAGAGCTCGCGATGCGAAACGCTTGTAAGCTCTGGAGGCCCTAGCTTCGGGTCTGAATATTTGCTCTTCATCTTCTTCGTCATCGGCTAAATCGTGACGATTAAATTCCAAGACTTCTCTCTTCCGAAGGGAGATCAATTGTTGACGAACTCTTAGAAGGACATATCTTCCAATACAGTGAAATGAATCATTGCTTCAAGTTTATTTTGTGCTTGAGCGGTTTTCAATTCAGTGTCGAAAAACAAATGCCAAAGTAGTTACGTCGACCAATCACAGCAGGTGCAAACAGTGCAATGAACCAATCCAAATTTGTATCAATTCCTTGTAACTTGTTGAAAGCGCGGGAAATATCGCGCGTGCAAGGCGCGACCGGTTTAGCCGCCCAAGCAGACACTCTCAGGGCTTCGTCACGCGTTCCTTCCCTGACGATCGTTTGCTGAAACGAGCCACACATTCCTTTCCCCTTGTTCAGTAACTGTCATCTGGAAATCACGTGAAAGTTACATAGGAACCAATCGGCGCTGTGTAAATTGCTCCCCTGGGAGCGCCAATGCGTTAACTTCTTCTTTGGATGAAATAAGGAAAGAGACGAAACCTTTCCAAAATATTCTTCAGAAACATTATTTTGTTTCCTCGGTGGGGTATGCATTTGCACTCTCGCGAGTCAAAATGCGAGTGCTTAGCAAGGGTATGGTGTCGTTTCATCTAAAATTGAAAGCGCCACGGAAATATATAAATACGAATTCAAATATCTAAAGTATTGCGAGCGCATTTGAACTGCCCAGGAACCGTTACATTCAAGCGCAATAACGCAACTAGAACAGTAGCGAAGCAAAAGCTTGAAAAAAATCCATTACGTGTAAGCTTGAAATTTTCAGTATGCTGTTGGCGATGATCGTCTCTAAAAATTGATTTAATGCTTTTGTGTTGCGAACCGATCGTTCGTACTCATTGTTTCTTCGATGTGAAAAATAAAGCAAACCTTAAATCTGTTCAACCGAAGGACTACAACAGATGGGGTTATTCAAACGAAACGACTCCACTGAAATAGCTCGGAAAGAAATGTAAATCTGATATCAATCCCAAGCGACCGCAAATAGGTTTGAATCGCACGGGAGAAAAATGTTTCAAGCATAGGAATTCTACCTTACTGATTCTGTGAAGAGCCCCAAACATCTAAGCCAAAGAATGAAATATATACGCTCCAATTTCTCTTCGATAAGAATTTAAGTCAGCGATTTTAAATGCCCAACACACGAAGCCCATCTTCTTGCAGTGACGGTAAGCAAAATTTCTCAGGGTCTGAAGTGCACTTCCAGAATCCGGAAGTCCGTTGTGATTGGTCAACGTAAATTCCGACTCGTTTCAGCAGACGCTCGTGGGGGAGGAACGCGTGACAAAGCCCTAAGAATGTCTGCGTGGGAGGCTACGATCGGTTTTGGTCTTCCTTTTCATTGGTTGATAAACTGGCGCGAATTTTTTTTAAACCAATCACCAAGCGTAGCAATTGCAATCGCGTAATTGCTTTCGACAGTCATTTGAAAACTGTCCTACGCAACGTTAGAATAACAAATACCATGAGGTAAATAATAATGCGAAAACATAAGACAAGATGGTCGGTTAGTGTACACTTTTGCCAATGTATCAAATTCTTTGCCATCTTGGAATTTGAGTCACCCGAAAAGTTTTGCAGGATTTTGTGGTACTTGGGCACTTGGGCTACATTTCATGTTTCATTTATTCCTTTTTTGTTGACTTTTCGTGATACTTATGTCTTTCCTAATCGATTTAGGCATTTCTTTCCAATATGCTATGGCATCAATTTCTATTAATGTCATAAGCTCCATAACTACTCATGTTTCAAAAGAATGAAATTCATCGAGAGTGAATTAGATAAGAGTGTTGATCTATCACTTTGCGGTCAGTCGAAAAGGGATATATTTTTAGATACAGTTTGCACGCCAAACAAACAAAGGGCCGCCAATTTTAACCAAACAGAAGAAGCCATGTCACGCTTGACTGTTTTTACCATGTTTTTTCAGGGACATGACAACTGATTTTCGCGGGAAGGGTATTCTAAAAGTAGACTCATTTGTGATTGTGCTGGGGAGCCAACCATGATTCCATAACAACACTCTTTCCTAATTCACCCTTGACTGCATTCAACAAATGTTTTGCTATAAAAGAAAATACGGAAAGGCCTTCACTTCGTTTCCTCTGAAATGTAAATCCGGCCAAAATTAGCATCTTGTTAAAGTGCGAATTTTTGCTCAAACCTGTTCAAAAGCATCCATTTACCACTTCGAAACCACACTTTGAAGTTCGCTAATTAATAAGCGCTTTAGCACGTGGGGCCAGCCAGTAGGTTAGTGTAAGTAGATAGTAAGTGGGTGGGTTCATACTAGCATAGTAAGTAGACTTTAAGTACACTTGAGCCCTAATTCAGATGTGAACGGGTTTTTTTCCTACTTTGTGGTCACCGTAACGTATTTCCTTCAAAGAAGCCGAAGTGCACTCTGAAATCTAGTTCAGACCATACTTACGAGCTTACTTAACACATTCTGGAAACGGACGTCAATCAAACACGTTTGCCGCGTAATAAGAATAAAGCTCTTTATTATTTCCAAAAAACAAACGTTCTGGATTACGATAAACAATTAAATAAAATTGAAAAGGTATCCATTAATAAAACAACGTTTGAAACATTCGGTCCTAATCCGAGGAAGTACATAGGAATGACCACGATTCCTTAGCAATCATGTTTTACTGGGAAGGAGAAGATCTACCAAAGGACCGTTCAGTAGAAGTAGTTATACTCTTCCATAACTTATGATCTGAGGCGTCTAAAAGACTTAAGACGGATGAGACCTTCTTGAGGAAACCAAAACGAACTGCTCTTTTCTAAAACTTGTCAATTTTGGAAAGATACTTATCACAACTAGCAACACCCCATACTGAAATGGTATATTAAATAAAAATAGGTATAATCAAACTATGGAAGAGGTGTAAACAAAATTTTTTTAGTTTCTAAAGAAACTGTGGTGCTGCGTCGGTTTTCCAAATCTTTCACGGTGGCCATTCGACCTTTATCAACTCGTTTGATAAAATAAATTTATGGAAGAGGTGTGAAGAGAGTCAAGACCATAGCCATATTTCTTGCACACTCGTAATATGTGCATACGCCTCCCTGGTTTGCTGAGAAGGGCATCAATTTGCTTGTCCCCGTGATTAGTAGGATGAAAATAAACCTTAAGAGTTTGAGAAATTCTTCCTGTTTGATATCAAAAGTGACAGTGGAATGGGTCTCTCAACTTTACCATTAATTATAATTTGATTGACAACTCGATTACTTGCCGCATAACTTGATCGACAACCCTATTACTTTGAAAGCATACGTTGAATTTTAATTTATAAAATAATTAGGA
>NC_090878.1:38386802-38464302 GCF_036669935.1 Montipora foliosa
TCCACTTTAGTATGCCATCTCACGGTGATATTTTGAGATTTAAGAATCAAAACCATAATAATCACAATTGTGTGCTGCCTCGTTCTTTATTCGTATCATGCTGATATCGATATTTTGATATTATCATGATATTGTGACATTATCATGATATATCAAATTATCAAACCCCTGGACACTAGTGTGCGACTTGGCCCTAAAAAGTCAGATCCTAGCAAACATTTGAGATTATGATATTTATATCGATATTTTCATATTATCATGATATTGTGACATTATCATGATATATCAAAATATCAAGCTCTTCAACACTTAGTCACATCTAAACATTTGAGATGTCGCTATTTTGATATTATCATGCCATCATACCATGCTAGTTTCTCAGTGGGAAAATCAAAATATCATAGACACATCAAAAATGATAAATCATGAGATTATCACTAAAAACTGCAAGAACTGTATGAGAGAGTTTTTGATATATCAAAAATGATAGCAAAGATTGATATTATGATATTCTGCAATATCGCACCTCATCAGATATTTGAAGATGCTCCAATGGGTTTAAGGGAATCCCGAACCATCGAGTTTGGATTCGAGTTCGAGTTCGAGTTAGACTTCGAGTTGGACTTCGAGTTGGACTTCGAGTTGGACTTCGAGTTGGACTCCGAGTTGCGCTTCGAGTTGGAGTTCGAGTTAAAGTTGACTATAAAAATAAACTCCCCTCCCCCCAAAAAGAAATAGAGGGGTAGGGTAGGGTAGGTCCCGCTTGTGCTTATGGGAGGGCACAAACCAACGATAGTATGACAAGGAATATTTTTCCTTGAAATGTAAATGGTAACCATGATCCATGATGCTAACCAACGATCTCTCATGAAGAGAAAGGATTTGAATCAAAGCAGTGTCCATTTCTGTTAAGAAAGTGCTAGTGGCACATAAAGATACCTTGCATCTCAACTTTGGCCTAGCATTGTAAGGAAATATTTTGAGGCTTAGGTGCCCGAGGTCTTCAGTACGGTCCTAGGCCTCGTAAATCGAGGATGCGTGATGCGTGACTGTGACGATGTCCAAGTGGTCGTCTTGTGTTACACGTGTTTTCAAGGCATAAGGGGGTTTGATACGAGGTCCCCATGTGGTATGATACGAGGTCTCGTCATCAGCCTGGTTGGTCTTGTTGCTGGCCATCGTGGAATTGGCAATGGAACGGTAGGTTGAATTTAGTTTATGAAGACTTTATTTTCGAATGCAAATTAACCCTGAAACATGCCCGTTTTCAGCGAGGAAACAACAGTAACAATAGAGATAACTTCGTCGCCAGAGGAGGCGTGTGGCTATACAACGTAAGTCTCCTTTTCATCATGGATCAAAAGGGTAATCTAGAAGAGACTGAAGGAAGTGGCTTAATTGCTTATGCGTAAGTCCGAGTTGCACAGCACAGACCTGCATCTTGAATCTTGACGGGTAGGCAAAACGGTCAGAAATTAGAGTGAGCAACCGGAACGCCCGGGGGGGGGGGGGGGGGACTCCCATATGAAACAGACGGGGATGCTCGTCGTCTCGCTTAGGGGTGTAAATTTTGGATTTTGGTCTCGCTTAGGGTGTTCCGGGCAAATCGCGAATATTTTAAGGTCTCGTTTCGGGTTCCGCAAATAAACACAGAATTCAACAAAACAGAAATTCAAATTTTTTTTTCAACTTGTTTTTAGGGGTCAAAATTTGTCTCCTTCAGGGTTCACAAAAAGCTTGAGCCACGCCCAGATGGTCTCCTTTAGGGGTTGAATTCAAAATTTCCGACGAGCATGCCCGTCTGTTCCATATGGGAGTCCCCCCCCCCCGGGCCGGAACGATGATGCTGCTGGTATATGTTAAAACAATAGTGATGTAATCGGCTTCATATATAAAATGGGGAATATAAAAGCAAAAAGCGACAAAAGGTGGGTTGAATTTTTTGAAGGTATATCGATATTTCGGCTGGCCAAACCAGGCTTCTTCAGGTACAATAAGCATATTTCAAGCATATGTAGCATATTTTCGTAATATGTTCCGGAAACACAGTGAAACACAGTGTAGATAAGCTTATATTAAAAAATAATCACATAGCATAGAACGGAAGAGTTTGATTCTTCGTGGATGTTCAGACCATCGGGATCAATTGTTCTGCCTTTTTGGATTACAAAATATTACTTCTGTGGCCTTACGGATAAAGTCTCGGATGGAAGAGAATTTTTCGATGGGTATTAATTGCATGTCGTTAGCGGTGTGTTGTTAAGAGATGACAGGAAATGTTCTGCGGCTGCGGTAGGTTTAGATTTTTAGTTAGGGTTGTCTATAGGGAGGGGGTTGCACTAGTACGTTCTCGGTATTTATCTGACTTATTTCATGAAATTATTCATGAAGGATCTTTATATAGCGATCCTTTGTTCAAGGGGAAAACGCCGGCTAATTAGTACCGTCACACTTAGGTGAGAAACGGAGAACGGGATTTATTTGTATAAATCCCTGAAACGAGGGATTTATACAGATAAATCCCTCATTTACAATGCAATTCAATTCAATTAAATATTCATGAAGTATGTAAGTTAAATAAAGGATGTTGAATAACAAAAGAAAATGTGTGATTCATGAAATAATATCAATTATATACTTGCGTTTTAATTATTAACTCGAAGTGCAACTCGAAGTCCAACTCGAAGTCCAACTCGAAGTCCAACTCGAAGTCCAACTCGAACTCGAACTCGAAGTCCAACTCGATGGTTCGGGATTCCCTCTTAACATTTAGTGATATCGTTTGCGGTTTATTGTGGAAGTACCTGTTCGGGAAAATCCACACTCAAAATTAAACACTCGTATCTTGGACTGTATATCCTTCTTTTATTCCCAACAATGGTCAACGTTCGCTCACACCGAACATACATTCCAACTAACAACAACTCTTTCCTGTTTTGGCATTTAAAGCCGGTATAAGATATCTATTATTCGCATATGATAAGTACATGTCATATTCTTATCTCCTAAAAACACATGGCGCACGGTACGTTCAAAAGCAATGAACTGAGGCAATTAACTTGTCAAAATACATCCTTATCTCTCTAAAATTGAAATACACGCTGTAACAGCTGTAAATCTTTCGTTGGTTCGTTTAGATCAACGCGGGAAACGCTCGACACTGTCCTCTTTACAATACGAAAATTCAATACGAAAATTCGTGTTTACGGTAACCTTGATTCACAAGTGTTCGTAATGTTCAATCCCTTAGATTTTCCGTAAATTCCTTGACAATGACGGTCCGATTAGTGTTCCTTTAACCATAAACGGGGCAAATCACGGATCATTGCTGACTTCTGGGGACAGCAATCGAAAACGAGTATAACGAGCACGTCAAAAACATCGAGGACGATATCGTTAAAATCCAGTACAACGAGCACGTCAAAAATGACGTGCACGTTATCGTTAAAATCGAGGACAACGAGCACGTCAAAAATGACGTGCACGTTATCGTTAAAATCGAGTACAACGAGCACGTTAAAATAAACGTCCTCGTTCCATCGATTCAATCGTACAACAAGCTGGTTGTCACGATCTTTCGAAACATCGCGCTCGTTGTCAACAACGCACTCGTTTTCATCGTTTCTTAACGATATACGATAGTGTTGATCGTGATGATCATCAGATCGTGTCGGAGATCGTGTCGATCGTCAGATCGTGTTGGAGATCGTGTCGATCGAAGATCGTAGTATCCTCGAAAACATCAATTGATTGGTATTTATTATTTTCTGATTTATTTCCTACAATTGTGGCTAGGAGGCCCTAAACGCATCAAATGCTTAGACTTAAGGGCGGTCTCATTGCCCCACTACTCACTTTCTTCAGAAAAGGCAGAAGAGAGTTCATTTGCACCCGCTGCGCATTTGAAGGCAATTCATAGTTTTACGACAAAGTTATGCTGCTCTCTATCCCCCAACTTCGTTTGGGCAAGGAAAGAAACTCAACAAACAGTACTGGAGTGTATACGGACGGCGTACGCGGCATAAAGGGTTCATTGCGTTTATTTACGGTCAATTAACGTAACGAATGAATCTGAAAACACCTTCTTTATTACTTGTTTGGTGACAATTCAGCTGTAAAAAAGTCTCAGATTGTAGCATGCAGTATGTATGTGTATCCGTAAGCAAAACTAATGAAAGGGATGTAACAGACCCTTCTCCAAAATGGCGGCAACGGATTTGAACGAGTTAAAATTAAAATGAATGAAAAATGGATACCAGAAATAGAAAGAGCAACTTTACATTAGTAGCTCTGGAAAGTTTCAGCGTATTAGGTGTTATATTAGCTGAAAAGTTGAAAAAATGAAAAACTTACAGATGTTTGTATGACTAGGGCAATAAGCATCCCAAACATCTGCACATTTGTAATGTTTCAAATTACATTTTCTCAGCTGTTATTACGCCTGATGTGCCGAAACTTTGCAGGGTTACTAAAGTAAAGGTGCTCTTTTATCATTTTTTAACTTTAACTTAATCATACATCCCAGCCATTTTCCAAATAAAATTATAGGAAAAATAGGAGGAAACTAGCAGGAATATAGGAGATTTATAGGATTTTACAACAAAATGTAGGAGTTCTATAGGAGGATTGTCAGCCACTCACAGATAAAATTCTTAGGTTGAAACACAATTCATTGAGTCTTGCATCATTTCGAAGACTAAGACACTAGTTTGCAATGCGTTCAGTGATAAGACAATTTACAAACAAAAGTAAACAGTGACTGTCAACAGTCACATGACCACCCCTTACAACCTCCAAAAAAGGTCAGCCACTTATGAGAAGTTTAACTCCCAATAGTGACCAACATCAATGCTTACGAGAGTTTGTAAAATGATCACTAAAGGGAAAATGCTTTCATCTGTTATCAAACTCTCCCAACTAATTCTTTAAGGAGATGTATGAAGATCAGTATGAGAATTTCTAAGTGGATATTGGGGCTTAAAGAGTTAACATATTACGATATATATCAAGAGATGACACATTTTGAATGAAAAACATTTAACACTTCATTTTCCTTAAACTGTATTTATAGGAAATATAGGAGTTTTTGGCTCATTATAGGATCCTATAAAATAAATAGGAAAAATATGATTTATAGGAAGGCTGGGATATATGCTTAATTAAATTTTCCGGCGCCAAAAAAAAGATGAAAAAAAATCACAACCGTTTCTTCCTTATTTGAAACTGCAACTACAACTAGAAAAAGTCAAATATTAGGACCCAAGATTTACCTGCAAACCTATCTAGCCCCCCTCTTCCCCTCCCAACTCCCCCTCCTGTGTATCGACACCATGAATTCAGAGTACAATAATATAATACAATAATGCAAAAAAAAAGATCGTGAAATCACGGTGCTGCTACCGACGGTTGTAAAGCAGTTGGCGACAAAAAGCAAACTACGTATCATTTAAAATTACCCTCCGGTAACTACACGCTTTTTGTAGAAGAACGTCTAATTATCCCGCTGAGGCTGAAAGTTATGTTTCACGTTTGTGATTTTAGCCTAAGACTTGTTATCAGTAAAGTTGTGTGATTTTATAAGTTCGAGTACAAACTTTTCATGCAATCATGAGAAAGCCACATTGCTAACTTTAAAAGAAATTTCTTTACGTATTTCGGTCAATATATTGTCTTTTTGGACTACAGTTTTACATTACTTTTACCTCGTGCTAGTCACAAAAGCAAAACGGAAATGGGCAAAATAAAGGCGTTCTAAACTGATACTCATCCTTAGTATGTTCTTGGAATTAGTGTTCTTACAATTTTGATCAATCTCAGCCTCAACGTTTATGGAACGAATGCGTGAATGGCAGCCAAAATTCAAAACCATTCTTTTCTTTATGTGCTAATTAGACTCACACGCCTCGTTTGAATGGACCAAATAAACAAATACCAAATACGTTTTGGCCGCCATTTATGTATTCGGTCTATTAAATTAAAAAGGTTCATTTATACATCTAAAAAATCCGAGTGTATTTCATTTTAAACCCTTATTGGATCACTGTATTTGTTTTCTCGGGGAGCGAGCAATGTTTCGCTTTCATGCGGATCGAAACAGTTTTTGTTTTTGCAGTATGTATGTCTAACTGCGAAATTCGCCTAAACAGGTCGCTGTGGCATTGATTTACTAGGGAGTTTAAGCAAAGACGACGGCTACGGCAACGAAAACGTCAGTCCAAAATATAACTTGGCGCTATCGCAAGTATTTCGCGATTATTCCGTCTTGTTCACCTTGTACAATACAGGCGAACTACCCTGTAACTGAATGGGTACGAACGGTTTAAAAGTCAAAACAGAAAATAACTGTTTCATTGTTATATGCTCGCGTTGTCATCAAAACCTAAAATTTGGTGATTTCACGTTGTTGTTTTGTGGAGTACGGCAAAGAAATGCACGGAAATTCGTGTTGCACGTGTAGCACGAGTATTTTTCCTTTTTTAACCAATCATATTCTTGCTTCGTGGCGTTGCCGTAGCCGTAGCCGTCGTCTTTGCTTAAACTCCCCACTGATTCTTTGATTGCACCCGACGTCAAGGTGGCCATGTTGGTGGAAATAACAAAAACGCAAAATTCCCTTGGGACTTTCACTCTATTAAGCTACATTTTGCTTTTTTTTTTGGCTCCAACACGGCGTTCTTATCACGTGAGTGCAATAAAAGAATACCGTGAAGCCAGCATAGTGCGCATAACGCCCAACACCTCATACTAGCAGCTTTATGTTTGATGCCAAATGATAACTTTTGTTAAAGCTCAGGTATTTTCAATTCCAAAAACAACTTAAAAGCGTGTATAGCGTGTCTCGTTAGCCTCCATTCTTGCCACATTTCTCTTTACTCTCTCTCCAGCCTCAGGAGGATTTGCTTATCATCTCCAGCAATATCTTTGAATATTGGGCTGGTTGGGACTACAACGGAGATGTTCTCTCCACTGTATACGAGCATCTAAACACACCAGTGTCTCTTTCGTGAGATGTTAGTATGCTCTGCAAAGGAAATGAAAAATTATTCTTATGTAGCTCTGAAAATTCCCATTATTTGAAGCTGCAATCATCCCGCAGGATTAACGTTTAGGAACCCCAAAAATTATTTTAGTACAAATAAATCTTTATGTGTCACCGGGTACAGGGCAACAGTGTCAAGAATTATTAAAGGTCTGCAAACACGAGGGGACTAGTCCCTGCAACTAGTCCTTGCAACTGGTCCCTAGTTATATGAGAGGACTGGTCGCAGGAACTACTTCCTTGTAGTGTTTACACGCGGAATCCAATAGCCCTTTTCACGGTTGGTTTTTGTCATTTGCATTAACCCTAACCCTAACCCTAACCGGGCTATTTTGTAGTTTTAACCCGAAATTGCCTCGCACCCACGTTAGATTACATTGTAATGTAAATGAGAAAAACTAACCGTGAAAAGGGCTATTGCACAGGAAAGTAGCAAAAACTAGCGATGTACCATTGCAATAATTCACTTCAGTAAAAAAATACGACATTATTCAGTGTTTGAATTTTTTCCGATCCAGTCCGGATATATGCGGAAAATAAGTAGAAGCATTTTGTTACCGATGAGATGTAGCCAATACAGAAACAAAAGGGGGCAAAAATTATACGAAGATTCCCAGAATTCATGTACATTATTTCAAAACCGGTCAGTGTACTGTAAAATGCAGACTGCAGACTGCAGACCAGGGGTAAAATGCAGACTGAGGTTATAACGTAACTGTTGAAAAAGCCCAAACCCCTTAGAAATGCTAACCTTAGGCCTAATTAGGCCTAAAACAATATTTAGGCTTAATTGTTAGCATTTCTAATGGGTCTGGGCTTTTTCAACAGTTACGTTATAACCTTAGTCTGCATTTTACCCCCGGTCTGCAGTCTGCATTTTACACTGACCGATTTCAAAACTGGTTTGATCGTCTTCCTCGTGATCCACCATCTTGAAACATAGTTCGTAAGGTGTGATACCGATCTGTGATTGGTTTATAGGTCACTTCGGAAAATACCATAATACTCTTTGTTTGTCCCCCAAATTTTGCATAAGCATTGTTTTTGTTTTCTCTTGGGACCATTGTAAGTCCCAAGGGAAACTGGAAACAATGCTTATGCAAAATTTGGGGAAACAAACAAAGAATATAACGGTATTTTCCGAAGTTGCCTAATTATTGTAATTTGGTCGCAGGGACTTGTCCAACGAGCAGTTTACACGAGGCGTTTTGAGGAACAAGCCGCAGGTACGTGTCCCAAAAATTCAAGCCAGTTTGAATTCGTGGGACTAGTAGCGGGAAGCAAATCCCTGCGGCTATATTTCGTGGTAGAAATGGCTACTTCACACAGTGGGACTTGTCCCAGTGACATGTCGCATGGACTAATCGCCTGGTTTGTACCGGCCTTTATTTTGGACCATGCGCGATTATGAGAAGTCTGAGGCGAGTGACGTGTAACGCCCGGATATTCATCATGTGCAGTATTTACGGGTTAGAGACTGTTTTCAAATACACGCATGCGCTTACCGTACAATGAACGAGAAATCTTCAATACTGCACGAAGCGAAGCTCATTATACGAGGGGGCCAACTAGAAAACCGAATGGTTTATTTGGCCACCATGCTCAAGCTCTTTTACTTAATACAATAGTAACATCGTCAGCAACTACAAATGTATGTAATTAAACTAAGTAACTATATCAAGAGGAAATAAATTGAATTGAATTGAATTGAGGCGTCAGTGTTGGATAGAGGAAACTTTAGACTTCAGAAGTTTTCACACTTTGCAAGGATAGAAAAGGTTAAGTGTTCCCTTCACGTTTTGTTGATTTTTTTTAGGTAACATGCAAAAACCCCCTTTAAAGTAGCATTAATGTTATCGTGACACAGATTCTATGAGAGTGCCATTTTGTGCAGGTGTTAAAGGGGCCTTGGTCATTTACTCTGCTCACTAACTCACCCCAATGTATCTTGTTTCAGCGACCGTCAGTATTACCATACTTCCAGATGGTTTGATGAGCTTCACGGAGATGTGGCGTTGTTGTTGTGTCTGGAAGAAAAGTCAGCCCAGCTATTACTCAACATATGGTGGGATTGACGGCAATACTTTTGTTCTCCACTTTGTTTAAGACCAAGAAAAGCAAAACGTTTGGGGTAAACTACATGTAATCCTATTTACTCTTGTATGAAATAATTTGTGACCATCTAAAATAAAGAAGTAATTCAATACCGGAGGAAATGAAAGAATGTTGTTGTCAGTTCCGGGTGCTGTGTACCCAACTGCTGCTTCCCCTGCTGATGTTGCTGGATTCACTGTGTCTGTTACTGTTTCTGCTTCTGCTGCAGTGACTGAAGCTATTTCTGCTGCAGCCGCCGGTGATGCAAGCACCTGGCAGTAAAATCAGTTTCTTTTTCAATACAGTGCTTCTATATGGCATATGTTAGACTGGGAAACCTTGACCATTGGCCCTCTCGGATTTACAAGTCACACTTGACAAAGGTCCATTAGGTTAAATTTATCTAGAAAGCGGCGAAGTGTACAAGAGCCTTGTTTGGGGAGTAACATACTGAACATGATAAGAGAGTGGGTATTAAGATTTCATATATTATTTGTGGTATCCAATCAAGTTTGGCAAAATTGTGTGTACACTGTACTGTACATAATTGACCTCGCCACTTTAGGCCTTTTGCGGAGACAAAATTTCGGACGGTTTTATTTTCGGACACTATTTTTGTCCGAAATTTTAACGTCCGAAATTTTTTGCAAGTAATGTATCTTTGACTCGCCTGCTAGGGTAACCCTACCCCAACTGCTTGTAAACATGCCCTAAAATAAGAAGGATTGAAAACACCCATACCTTCCGTCCTCAAGCTCTGTGTTATGCATCTCAACACATCTTAATTGTTTGGTATCATCTTATCGGTTTCTATATTCATTCAGTCTCAAGATTACAATATAGAAAGGGAACAAAGAACTATACTATGCACTTACCGGTACTCGAACTCGCACCCTCTAGAATTGTGGTACCGTGTTACTGTGTTACTGTGTCTTCATCACTACACTACAACGACGAACACGCTCATCACTAACACAGTTCTTTTTATTATTTACATTTCTGTAATTGATCAATTGATATTAATGTTTAATAACCAAAACTAATCCTAACCTGACCCTAATTTTTCTCTAGGCTTCATTTAGGCTACAAAAAGTTTCTTCAATCCATCTGAGTGCGTATTCAACCTAGGTAAAATGAGGATCACCAAATTTAACCTAGGTTAAAACGGATTTTAATGTACACAATAAAGAATGGTCTCTTCCTGATTACACAGCGCAATTTTTTTCAGTATAACCGATGCGTGTTCTTCCTCCCGAACGCGCCCTTAACGTTTCGTTAAATACCTTGGTGCGAACTTCTGGTTTATCAGTGACAGTCAAAGAACAAATTTGGAAAAAAAATTAGCCAAAGATTAGATTAAATTATTGTTCTGTGTAAAACATTAGTTCTATTTACTGACAGGTTCACGCCGGAATGTAAACACTGAGACCTTGCATTTATTATGTAGAATAATGGTGAGGTGTATTTAATAGGGTACTCGCCTTAGGCCCTGTTTACAAGGAGAGAGGGTTACCCCAGTGCCAGGGTAACCCTAGCACTCACACATTTATTCTTTTTTTGAGCAATGTGTTTACAAGGCAGATAGGGTTACCCTGGTGCTAGGCTAACCCTATATGAGCACAAGGGTTACCCTTGCGCCTGGGTAAACATAACAGTCTTGTAAACGCTCTGCTAGGGACAACTCGACTACCTGGGACAATTTTTTGCTGGTTTCCAGACCCTCTATGTGCTGACAACAAAAGGTCATCATGGGCTGCGGATAGTTGTCGCGGTGATAGGATAACCTTACCTGTCAAATTTTGCAAGTAAACCCGGGCTATCTTTGGCCCTTCTACTCCGGTAACCCGAGCAGTAGGGGTAACCTCCCTCCTTGTAAGCAGGGCTTAAGCCTTAGGCCCTGTTTACAGGGAGTGAGGGTAGGGTTACCCTACCTGCTTGTAAACAGGGCCTTAAAAAGGGCTTACTGATATGGCTGTCATTTTCAAATCCATTCACTTAGATAGCTATCATGGGATTCTCGGGACAAATGCATACTAATTTAGAGAGCGTTAGGTGCATTGACTCTTTTTCTAGGTTTAAAGTAGTTACGAAGAATATTTTAAGGAGAATTAATATAATTTTAATTTAATTATAGATATTTTAGTATTACTATAATTTTCCATTCCGTAATTTTTTATAAATGTATTTTTTAAAATTAATAAGTTGCAATTAAATCCCGATACCCCAGTGGGAGGATTAAATAAGGTTGCCCCCTGAGCATCCCATAAATTTCTCGCAGATCAAATTAGCGACAAAAAAGGTCTATTGTAATAGAGGAGTACATCTTTGCCGGGAAAAAAACCGGAACCCATGCACCAAACGTTCAAACCCACCGGGTTGTGGTGCATGACGCTAATTTTTTGGACTGATCACTGGCGTGCATACACAGGAAGTTGAATCAGCTTGGGCCAGATTGAAATACAAAGCAAAAATGAGAAAGGGCGTAAGGCACTACGATTTGCAATAATTTCTCAATAAGCATATGTGGCGAGATTGGAGAGGAGAGAACTCAAGTGTATTAAGGCTTGACCAATCTAATTATTATGCATATTTTTATTTGAAGGGAAGCATTTGTCCAATGTCCATGAAACTTAACAGAAAGTTTTTCTTATCGGTGTTGTTATTAATTTGCCAATATATTTTGCATCGCATTTTGGTCACGTGACCCTAAAACAACTTATAACGTCTTTATCCTTTACTCAAAAATGGGGAACATTTATAATTCAAAATTTTGAAAACGTTTGGCATTAACACGTTTAGCACAACTGTGCCTACCGAATGCCGCCTTTTAATGTGGTACTCCGTATTAACCTTTTAAGATATTTGGATGTTTATCATGTCACGTGACCTATTTTCGTCAATTCCTCATTGCTCTTAACATCTGGACATGATTAAAATGCGGCATGACAAAGCCCTTAGAAGGGGTCATCGAATAATCAAGAAACAATATTGATATAATGTAGTTGAATGTTCCCCATTTTTGAGTAAAAAATATCACTGTTATAAGTCGATATCTTGGTCACGTGACAAACGTTTGGTGCGGAAAATTTGGAAAAGTTATAACAATACCGATAACTAACTGCCTGCCAAGTTTCATAGGCCCTGGACAAATGCTTTCCCTTCAAATAAAAATATGCATAATAGTTAGGCTGGTCAAGCCTTAATACACTTGAGAACGATGTTTTTAACAATTTTCTTCAAGTTCTTTCACAATATTATAACAACCCCCCAGTTTAATGTAGATTGGAATAGGGTTTGGCCTTGGCATTAGACAACAAAGACTAAACGTTGCTACATCTTCTTAATTCTTATTGTTGAGAAACAAAAAACGTCAGGTGCCAATTAGAATCACCAGCCTCGCTCTCAAACAACATTTCTTTTGTATTTGATCCATTCAAACGAGGCGTGTGAGTCTAATTAGCACTTAAATAAAGAATGTTTTTTGGCCGCCATTCACGAATTCGGTCTATAAAAGTTGAGGCTGATGTTGATCGAATTTGTGAGAACACTAATTCCAAGAACATGCTAATGCCGAGTGTCAGTTTACAGCGCCTTTATTTTGACCATTTTCTTCTTGCTTTTGAGACTAGCACAAACAAAGGTTAAAGTAATGTAAAACTGTAGTCCAAAAGGAATATATAATGACCCAAATACGTAAAGAAATTTCTTTTAACGTTAGCAATGTGGCTTTTTTATTGCATGAAAAGTTTGTACTCGAACTTATAAAACCACACCACTTTACTGATAAGACCTTTTAGGCTAAAATAAGACAGGTGAAACATAACTTTCAGCCTCAGCCGGAAAATTAGACGTTCTTCTAGAAAAGGCGTGTAGTTACCGGGGGGTAATTTTAAATTATACGTAGTTTCCTTTTTGTCGTTAACTGCTTTACAACTGTCGGTAGCAGCACCGTGATGTCACAATCTTTTTTCTTGCATTATTGTATAAAATATTTTCGTACTTCTCGTCATTCTGAATTCATGGTGTCGATACACAGGAGGGGGAGTTGGGAGGGGAAGAGGGGGGCTAGATAGGTTTGCAGGTAAATCTTGGGTCCTAATATTTGACTTTTTCTAAATGTAATTGCAGTTTCAAATAAGGAAGAAACGGTTGTGATTTTTTTCATCTTTTCTTTTGGGGCGACGGTAAATTCAATCAAGTTAAAATTAAAAACTGATAAAAGAGCACCTTTACTTTAGTAACCCTGCAAAGTTTCGGCACATCAAAAGTAATAACAACTGAGAAAATGTAATTTAAAACATTACAAATGTGCAGATGTTTGGATGCCTATTGCCCTAGTCATACAAACATCTGTAAGTTTTTCATTTTTTCAACTTTTCAGCTGATATAACACCTAATACGCTGAAACTTTCCAGGGTTCCTAATGTAAAGTTGCTGTTTCGATTTGGTAAATTTTAACTCGTTCAAATCCGTTGCCGCCATTTTGGATAAGGGTCTATTCTTACCTGTAACTTTCGTCCCTCATCCCTTTCATTAGTTTTGCTTATGAATACACATACATACTGCATGCTACAATCTGAGACTTTTTTACAGCTGAATTGTCACCAAACAAGTAATAAAGAAGGTGTTTTCGATTCATTCGTTACGTTAATTGACCGTAAATAAACGCAATGAACTCTTTATGCCGCGTACGCAGTCCGTACACACTCTAGTACTGTTTGTTGAGTTTCTTTCCTTGCCGAAACGAAGTAGATAAGTTGGGGGATAGAGAGCAGCATAACTTTGTCGTAAAACTATGAATTGCCTTCAAATGCGCAGCGGGTGCAAATGAACTCTCTTCTGCCTTTTCTGAAGAAAGTGAGTAGTGGGGCAATGAGACCGCCCTTAAGTCTAAGCATTTGATGCGTTTAGGGCCTCCTAGCCACAATTGTAGGAAATAAATCAGAAAATAATAAATACCAATCAATTGATGTTTTCGAGGATACTACGATCTTCGATCGACACGATCTCCAACACGATCTGACGATCGACACGATCTCCGACACGATCTGATGATCATCACGATCAACACTATCGTATATCGTTAAGAAACGATGAAAACGAGTGCGTTGTTGACAACGAGCGCGATGTTTCGAAAGATCGTGACAACCAGCTTGTTGTACGATTGAATCGATGGAACGAGGACGTTTATTTTAACGTGCTCGTTGTACTCGATTTTAACGATAACGTGCACGTCATTTTTGACGTGCTCGTTGTCCTCGATTTTAACGATAACGTGCACGTCATTTTTGACGTGCTCGTTGTACTGGATTTTAACGATATCGTCCTCGATGTTTTTGACGTGCTCGTTATACTCGTTTTCGATTGCTGTCCCCAGAAGTCAGCAATGATCCCAAATCACAACTTTGTCAAAAAAAACGTGTAGCGCCGTACGTGTATACTTTGTGAGTGCATGTCAAATGATGCTTAAGCTTGAATTTTTCCCAAGAGTTTTGTCCAAGGTTGTAGCAAAAGTCCTGGGGCACAAAACCCCCTCTTTTCACGCAGCTGCTGCTTTCATGGTCTGACATTTTATCAAAATTTTTAGCTAAAGAATAGTTTTGCTCGACACGGCTGAGTAAACACGCCATTACAGAGACTTTGGACCTTAGTTGTTTAACATGAAGTGGTTGTTGTGCGCTTTCTGAAGCAGTTCGTGGCTTGATTGACTGACCTCGCAAAACATGACATGAGCGCTAACCAATCAAATCGCCTTTATTTTTACATAGACCAATCAGACATAAAGTCTTTGATAGAACTTTGAAGATAACAATGCCGTCTCCTTGCTCCAGCCCCGGCTCCAGCGGACAATTCGCTATTCAAAGTTCCCTTCTCGCTAGGATTATGTCTCGACAAAGCTTTCTTCAAGCGGTTGGATTAGATTATAAAACTGTATAAACCGCAACACAGTAATATCACAATCAGGACTCCGTTCCTAACAGACAGATTCGTCTTGAATAACGGATATTTCAGCAGAATGAACTTGTTGAAAACAAACTGAAGTGGTCGCTGAAAACTTTCACGAATTGAGTCTTAAAAGCGAGGACAGAATTGTTCAGGGGCTTCGACAACAACGGGTCGTCGAACATTGCAGGTGTGTGCAAAGTGCAACGCAGTAATATCACAATCAGGGACTCCGTTCGGACTCCGTTCCCGAGAGACAATTTTGCCTTGCGTATTGCATATTAGAGCAGAATGAGCTTGTTGAAAACGAAAGGGGCTCGTTGGAAATTTTCACGAATGGGTGATAAAGAGGCGAGAATGGTTGAAGGGCATCTTTGAATGCAACAAGCCGTCGAACATTGCAAGATTTATTTTAATATTTGGGTCAGCACTGCGTTTGTAGTGTTTATTGAAGGCCGTTTTATTGCAGCGTTAATACTCATTTCAAGCTCTTCTGAACGTCATACTTTCTGCATTTTGCATTATGCATGCACACCATTCAAGATCTTTGCAACATTCAAGGTCCTCTTAAGACTCATTAGAAAACCTTGAAAATCTCACAAAACCTTTTGTTGTCTCAAACCTTCACCGTTTGTGTTGCCGGGACAGACAGTCATTCTCGTAGTTGCACAGGATCGAAACAGGATTTATTTTCCTTTTCCGCAGGAAGAAACATTATGGAGAAAAGCATCAAGATTATAATCTCGATCGATACTGTTTTGAATTCGTGAGATTTACTGCTCTTGAAAGCAAAAGAAGATACCAGAAGAAAAAAATTTGACTGAAAATATCGTCGAGATATTCCTCACAACAAAATAAGTAATCTTTAATACATTACTCCCGTCCAATGATCATTGACACCGTGGCATTACTAGCTTGACGTCAGCTTTCGCATGATCACGTGCAAAATTACGCTTAAACAAAAAAACCGGTCTTTTCTCTTCAGCAGAGATAGCCTCGTCATCTCTTCGGCCGAAGATCATAAATATAAGTAAGTGTGAAATAAATTCGGTGTCTTGGATTTCTATAAAACTAACTATTAAATTAGCAACACTGAATAGTCAGTGGAACCTAAGGATAACTTGAATTTTCTTCTACATCGTCATTTTTTATTTTCACCTTTATATTTAACAGTATCTGAGAGTTTATGGTAAGCAAAACAAAACCATAATAAGATTTAAAAAAACTAAACTCGCCAAGTCGCTTGAATTCTGGCATATATCTTTGTTAATATCGGGTCCGACGAAAGTGAAACGCTCGTAGGAAATGTCCGACGCGTTTCATTCTGTTGTTCTTTTGTGACGTGGTTTTCCAAACAGTGTGTTACCGGCATTCATCAAGCACAGTCGATGCTATCGTGCTCACCGATAAGGATATGAAGAGTTACTACACTTTCCGTAAATTCTGTTCGGAGACTGACGCTCGCCATCTTGTTACAAATTAGTCTTACGTCATGAACTACAACGACTTCCTTGTACTGTACATGCATGACATTCGTATTGATAAATGGCCGGTGAACGCAGACGTATTTCCGGCCATCGTCAATCAATCAATCAATCAATCAATCAATCAATCAATCAATCAATCAATCAATAGACTTTATTTGAATAGGGTAACACATGACAGTAAGCTAAAGGCTGCTGATAAATTTGTGGCCCTACATAAAGTTAATTAATACTACTGATGCTGCGCCCTCCTTCCATTTGATAAGGTAAAACGATGTAAAATTATTAACAAGAAAAATTACAATATACAATATATACACATATCACTATCAAATATAAAAAAAATGAGAATTTTAAAAATTATAGAAGCATGGTGGCCTTCTGCTCACTTAAAAATTGAGAGTAAAATATTCTCTTAAAACATGCTACAGATTCTTGACTTCTAAGATTAATGTTAAGAGTGTTCCATTGCTTGGACGTTCGTACTACACCCCTTCCGTTTCTCGTTTGTATTTGGGGTAACAAGGTTAAGGTTACTATGGCGCGTGACTCTGTTGTGACAATCGCTGTTTCGGATTAGCATAGTATGTAGTTACGCTTTATAGCACTTTCTTTATAGAGGGGCAACCAGTTCAGTCTATTAAAAAGAGAAACTGAAGGTGTGTCTCTGTCTGCATTTAGAATAATTCTGGCAGCCCTCTTCTGTAATATTAAAATTAACTGCTTGAAACTATTACTACAGTTATCCCATATCATACTGCTATACATCATAATGGGCTTAACTACGCTATTTAAAAACATCTCTCGTTGTGCCTGTTTAAGGAATCCGAGGCGCTTTGAAAGCTTCTTTGAGAGCTCATCAACATGACATTCATAGCTCATTTCCGAATCCAGTGTCCCACCTAAAAGCTTGTGGGATTTGACACTATTTATATTATCTGCGTTTGCAGGCTAACCCGGTCAGTGCATCCATCAACCGAAATGATGTTACAAGGGCGATTTTAATGAATTTCAATCAAAGGCTCGTGCGAGCCACCTCACATGGATAAGGGTAAACCAGGTTACCTCTTCTGGAAGAATATATAACTAGAAGTCATGATAAATTGTAGGAGAAGACTAAATTACCAGACGATCAGCACTTCTCAGATAAATCGTATGGCTATCAAATAAAGAGCCAGAGAATATTAAAGGCGTCAATTATTTGTTGTCAACATCTACTGCTGTTGTCAACATCTACTGGTACCGCTATTTCACGATTTGGTAGTTTTTAGTCTTTGATCCAACGATGATCGACGCAACCTTGAATAACCTTTGCTCTGATCGTTAATTTGCAACAACCAACCACCCGTCCAACATGGCGACCGAAATACAAATTACCGCCTGCAAGCAGGCTACAGTAAAAGGTTTTCATTCTTTGCAATGAGTAGGGCGTTGCAGTTTGCCCTAAGGTGACAATAACTCGTTGGGAAACCCAAGTCTGAATGTATTCACCTTGTACCTCTGTGCAAAACCTAATCCAAACCACATCTAGTATAAAAGTTAACACGCGAAAACGAAATAGCTAAAACTCAGTCTTGTTTATTAGTTTAGCCCAGTTCGTTACAGTACCGGCTATCTCTAGTGAACGGACATAATTTTTGCACGCGAACCTTGTTCATGATCCGATCTAGTGATCCAGTCAAGTTATCCGATCTAGATATTTTCGAAAGGCAGACCAAGGTTGCTCTACGAATTTAAAAGGAACCATATAATATTTGACTCAAATTCGCGTTAAAAAACCCAAATGCCGCCGGTTTGGAAGCGTCCACCTCAACTGAGAGTAGTATATATTACCCCACAATTGAGCTGCAGGTTTAGGACATGGTCACGTCCTGATAACTGCGTGCCAACATGTAAAACCCACAAAACTCTCTAGCCGCCGACTACAGCCGCCCTTTTTCGAACAATACTACTTGTATAGTCATTTTAAAAACTTAAGGGGATTCCCCCGAATTTCAAATGCCAGTCTTGGACCAATGGGTTCGTTTATCTGCTACGTGACCTCTCGTCATATTAGCATATTGGGCGATAAGAGGTCAGCCATATGAAAATCTGCGCACTGTTGCTTGATTATATTTAGAAAACATATTTTACCAACAAGAATCGCACTTTAGTTCTCGTTGAATATCTTCTGATGTCCTGGGAAGGGGATATAAAAGCGGTTAAAAAGAAGTGGTTGTTGCGCGTTTTCCTCTCACACTTCATTGCGTGATTGATTGGTTGAGTGACTGTGTAAATAAGATCACTTCAATTTTTACATGGACTAATCAGACAAAAGATCTTTTACAGAACTCAACATCACTTTTGATGAAGTAAAGCTTCCATTTAGCGGATATTTTGCAGACTGCAACTCAATAGCATTACAATCGGAACTTCATTCCAGTGACAAGTTTGCATTGCGTTGTGGATTACGACAGAATGAGGGCGTCGAAAAGGAAGGCGCTCGCTGGGAATGTCTACGATAACATTGTTGCAGGCCGTTGATCATTGCAGGCTTCATTTCTATTCTTGGCTGCACTTCTTGTGTGATGATTACTGAAGATCATCGATCGGATCATTTTATTGCAGCGCTTGCCAAATTTTTGGAACTTATTTCCAAGTTATCTTTGTCAAGTTGAGTGCTTTTCACGCATTTACTGCTCTTCGCAGTAGGTTCACCAAGCAAGATTGCTTTTTTTTTCAAGGTACTCCAAAAGCGATTGGAAAACCGCAAAAATAACTGGCGCACCCTTTTGTGGGGAAGACAGTAATGATCGAAAAACAGGACAGAGAATTTTCGTCGTTTCTCTTTAGTCCAAAGGGTCACTACTTAGCAGACGACGAGTTTGGCTCAACTTGTTTTAAAGACGCCTTAACATCATCCTTCAGAGCTAAATAAGGGCTTGGATAAACCCTTTATAGCGACCCAGGAGTGCTATCATAATGAAGTGAAGGGAGTGTAGTCCCGAGAAGGAATATTTAGGATTGCTCAACGAAGTCACAAAATACACAAATCTACTGACGTTACTTTGAAGGTGACTTCTGCTCGGGTTACCAAAACGTCGGTCAATGTCATCTAAGCCGTCCACATATTTTTCAAATGATGACTTTCCGATGACCTCATTTCCTAAAAACTGCATTTCAAATTCAAGCATGAGAAATACAAAGGTTCTTTCCAAGAGAGATGGCCTCGTGATCTGATCTCTTCGACCGAAATCCACAATATAAGTAAGTGCAAAGTAAATTCCACAATTTGGAATTAACTAACTAAAACATAATAAAACACGAGTCCATAATTCAAATGTGGAGTAACAGCTTAGGACAGAAACAATTTTCATTGTAGTTTTGTAACTACAAGTTTACCAATGAATAAGTTAAAAATTTGCTTTAATTCTAGCTTTGACTGAAAGAAATATTCGAAGAGATCAGAAGTATCTGCCCATAAGAATGGATGGCTGATATATCTCAGGATTTATACAGATTGCAATAGTTATTGATCACCCGGCAACAGTGGCGTTACATAAGCCGATAAGAAGTTGAGAAATTTAAGGACATTTTAAATGGTATACTGTATTTCCTTTATACACTTAATGTCCTAAACGGTATCTGAAAGTTGATGGTGAGCAAAAAGGCAAAGAAGGTCAACAAAAAACTAAAGATAATAGCCAAGCTGATTGACTATTTGGAAACACGTGGTCAGGCCGAGGTGCTCATTGACATCACAAAGAACGCCTATAAAGACCATATTCATTCTGCGATACTTATTTCTAATTTCCTCGGAGTAATACCCCTTGAAAAACGGTGAAATGTGGAATGGTCACATCGTAAGGATATGAAATTGCTGTATGTATTATCGGTAATATGTGCGTAACAGAGCAAAAAGTTCAAGATGGATTATGTTTCGACCGGTGCTGTATCGGTCGACAGTCGAAAAATAGGCGGTCGATGTATCGGTCAAGATTTATGTAGGCCGATATTTCACCGATACCACGCCGACAATTCGCCAATACTTCACCGAGTATCGGTCAACGCAATGCTCACGACGAAAGCTGTGTGCAGGTTTTTGTCATTCTTCGACTGTGGGACAACGAGAACAATAGATTCATTATGGCTCTGCCCGCGCCGAGTATTCTACGATTAATCCCGTGTAACTGCTAGAAAAAAATTAGACAAGCTGCCACTTAAAGGGGTGCTAAAAACACTCGCTTGGTATCTTCGCTACACCATGCTGATGAGGCCCAGCAAGACCGAAACAGCTGTCCATGGCTGGTCATTGACCGGGTAAAATGGTTGTACGCGTGCGTGATGTGTTGGCCACACCGGGTGGGTGTTTTTTTGTCGAAATTAGACGGCTGGCGATGATCGATGATGCATTTTGAAGCTGATTAAAAAGAAGATGATGCCGCTAGTTCCCAGTGCTATTCGGTTCACTTCATAGAGTAATCGTGCCTCACAGGAACATTTCCCCCCTTCCCCCTACGAAGCATGATAGCAATAACTGACAAGCTTTTGTACATTATGCTGGCATTTTTTTGAGCATTTTAGTGAGGCAAAAGCATTAAGCAACATTTCAGCATTTTAGTGGCATCCCCCCCCCAGATTTTTGCTCTGAGAAAATGAAAGTAAATATATTTTCTAATTGCAAAAACAATCCTTGGAAGATTACATTGAAAAACATCACTTGTGTTGCAATACAACAACAAAGACTAACTTTCCGTCACTTAAATATGAAATACCATACATTGTTTCTTATTTCGTGGGATGCCTGGGTAACAGGCAGCCCAACGGTATAAAACCAGTCGCGTGTCTTTTTCTTCATCGTAGTCAGATATGGCAATTAGCCACGTGCTAGTGCTTCACACTGAAATTAAGCCCGGTTGGCTGGGGTTGCTACTTGGATGGGTGGCGGCACCTGTGTTGTTAACTTGAGGTTCTTTTCTTTTCTTTGTTTTTGTTTTTCTTCTTCGTAGTCGTAAATTGCACTATTTTCAGTTTAATTCCCTATCCGGCCGAAAGCGACATGAAAAGATTTTGCAAGACCTGACCCGCTGTTTGTACTCGGACTGAGATGTTATTGCGTAATCAAGATGGGTTTTGTTTCGAAACTGGTTTTTGCATTGAATTTATAACATTTTGCGCGATTTTTGGGCTCATTCATGGAGTAGACGAGGCATTAATTTGATGGAACAGATGTAGATGGAACTTGCAGGGCGCGATCTTGACGGTAGTGATTTCACATTTAATCTTTAGAAAGAGTCGAAATTAATTTCGATGAATCCCAGGTACAAATGTGCCGAGGGGAACAAATATTGTGTAATCTAATATAAAAGTTAACTCGGGACTTTAAGCTTCTCAGTAAACTTTGTAACATGGATCGAGTAGCCGAGACGTTCACCCCTGACAATGAACAATCGAGTTCAAATACAGCCAATATTTTTAGTGTCCAGTTGGAGCTGATCGATATAATCCACAAGGGTTACAAGCAAGGTTTACGGTTCATCACACATAGTACGCTTCCCTTTTATGGACCATGAAGTGAAGTGAAGTGAATCTATTAGTCTCTCCCCACCGGGCTTTTCAGGACTAATTTACAATGCTTTGTGGGGGACGTTAGCCAGACTGCTTGTGACGCAGTTTACAATTATTTTAGGAAGTGAAAGATGCCCACGTCCAGATAGGTCAGACCACAACACCAGGGACTACGTCCCCTACTCTCATCGAATAGCGAGTGGGTTCTTTAACGTCCCATGCTATTTAATTTCCAACAAGTGCAATGAGACGGGACTTCCGGTTTACAGTCCTCATCCGAGAAGAGGCAGCATTTTTTCCTAAGTTATTTTAAGACCTTGAGTGTTGGTCCGGCCGGAGTCGAACTCACGACCTACCGCATGACAGCCCGATGCTTAACCAACTGAGCCACTACCGTGATCAAATTCTAAAATCAAAATCGCTAGTTCTTCTGAATTTTTATCTACAAGAGGTTGAAGATGAATGACCAAGAAATAAATCTTTTTCCAAGTTTCCCGTTCCGTGGTGTCATTCGTTTCGAAATACAGCGTTTTGAATTTCCGAATTGTCACCTTTCGCGATACCTTGATCCAAAGCTATTTGGTTGCAAAAAAATACCTATGAATCTCAACAGTTTGAGGCTTTCAGGCTCATCGGGAGATGCATTCATTCAAATGTATTTTATCTCATGAGCGAAACGGTAAGCACTTTCATCGCGAAATGAACTTCAGATGTTTTCGCCCATTAATGGCCACCGCCAACGTGGCGTCTCCCTAGAAAACTCTATAAGTTGCGTGAAACGCTTCGACAAATAACTTGGAAACGATGTACCGCAGACCTGAGAATTGGAGAGGTGGTTTATAATTTTTTTTTCCACAATATTCCAAGTTTTTGGCCTTTTTCATTTAACGAATTCGAATTTATTTTACTGTTGCATGACTGTGACAGTGAAACGTTCTATTGTTAAACGTTTCAGTGTTCATGGAAATTCTCAATTGCATTGATTTAAATTTCTATTGGATAGGCCCAGTTAATGTTGAAGTTATAGAAAGCGCGCTTACGTTGTTATCATAGGTGGGACCTTAAGTTATTGCTTTGTATCTTGCCTCAGTCAAGAATTAGAAAGGAATGGAAGGTCAATTATTGGAAACATTTGGCCAATTACTAGTATCGATCAATAAGTTACAGTCGACCTTTAAGAATTGTTAGAATTTATCAGTTAAGGATCAAAAAGAAGGTTTAATTATGTTTTGTTTCAACAAAACAGCGGTCTGTGAGAGTGTTTTTGCAGCAGTGCATAAGAACACTTGAAAAAATATGTTCCTGGTTAAAAAAATTAATTTTGAAAGCACAAAGAATGCAGCTGTGATAAGCAGATATTGAAGTTGATCGTGAAAACTTAATTCACTGTCTTGCAAATACTGTAAATACGTAAATGGAAGGAAACCACTTTGGGTCTGTGAGTAAGCTTAATTAATTCTAATTCGGTTTGTACACAAAACAAAGCAAATATATGAAGTGGTTGAAAATAAATGAAGTCGCTGCTGTGCTGAATGTTTCTGTTGGCAAATTTACTTGTATCAATTAATAGATAACCTTTATTTCTCCTTACTACAACAAGTAGCAGCTACTGAAAGTTACAGGGTTATCTGTAGAGTAAACTTTCGCCACTTTCCAAATTTTACCCGTAGTTTCTTCGCTCTGACTAAGCATGGTGGTTTGCTATAACTGGATTTGTTTGTTTATCCCACGGAAACGCTCCTAGGCGTCTTGTACTACAATTGTGTTGTACGGGGGTCACGAAAGGGGGGTGGGGAGGGGGTCGCAATCCCGTTTCCCAATCCAACTTTAGACAAAATCTCAGTCCCAGAGGCTAGTTTTCTTAGAAGTGGCTAGTTTTCTTAGAAATCTCAAATCTCGTTGTGAAAACAACGAATAAACATCTGAAGAGCTACTGCCGGCAGAATGGTAGGAAACTTATCCAGCATCAAAATATCACAGAAAAGGGACTGAACAGGGGTGGCCTACATCTTAATTTTCAAGGAAATCTAAAATTTTTTAAGAACTTTCAAACATGCTTTGACTGAAATTACGCGCTGCCCACCAATGTCGTCACTAACCGACGTAATTTTAACGAATACAAAGTCAATTGCAGAAAGACCTGGCAGATTATCAATGAACTTACTTCGAGAAAATCTGGAAAGGAATCGGTTACGTCTCTAAAAGTGAATGGTGTAACAATAACAAATCCAACTGTGAATTTAATACCATTTTGCCACCAAGTTGCCACCAAGTGAAATTAACAACAGCGGCCGATAAGAACACGTACGCTGATCCACCCATACAGAACACAGACTGACAGACTCGATCAAATAAGATTCTAAAACGTTTATTTGACACGTTTATCTCACAAGATTAACTGGTTTAATCGCTAATCCCGCAAAAACCATGCACAAGTCATACACGTGACGCCATAGGGAGCCCACACAAACAGTGTGTCTGTTTGTATGTTCGAGATATAAAGAAATGTATGGAAAATATTGAAGAGTCCTAATATAGTAAACTTACATCGAGAAATGACTATGTTAAAGCTCAAAATAACCTCAGTTGTTGTGTATTGTCATTTCTGCGGCTGAAAATTGTGAATTTGAGCGATTTGGTGGGTTTTCCCTTGACTGTTACTACACGTCCTTAGGATAACGTCCTAAGGACGTTAGGATAACGTCCTAAGGACGTGTAGTAACAGTCAAGGGAAAACCCACCAAATCGCTCAAATTCACAATTTTCAGCCGCAGAAATGACAATACACAACAACTGAGGTTATTTTGAGCTTTAACATAGTCATTTCTCGATGTAAGTTTACTATATTAGGACTCTTCAATATTTACCATACATTTCTTTATATCTCGAACATACAAACAGACACACTGTTTGTGTGGGCTCCCTATGGTGACGCTTGGAAATTGATAGATGTGGGTTGAATAAAAGTCAAAGAAAACGTCAAAAAATAGAACTTTTTTTTTTCTACAGTCTTCCATATCTTCATTTCCTTGTGGCTTCTTCTGTCCACCAGCAAAGCCATTGTTCGGTTCTGTGCAGCATGAAAACTTAGTGCAATACCTTGTAAACAATCCTATCGCCCCTTGCTGGAGCTAAGAGATCACTGCACGAATTCGAAGGTCATTGGTTTGCAACTGATAAAAACGTGTTCCAACTGAATGTCTCTTGAAAAGGACACCTGTTTGCCTTTGTTTTCTTTTGAAAATTTAGTATCCCTTCCAAGTACGCATGTGCTCAAAACGCGCTATTTATACAACACAATAACATTTACCGGTAGTCTACTTACTAAAAACATTACTTGCGTTATACACATAAGAATGCAGCGAGTCAAGATTATCAGCCTGATAGGGGAGATAATTTTAAAGTAGGTAACAGAGTCTCATTTCTTTGCTGCATTTTTCTTATGGCGTTCCAGAAAGGTTCATAAAATTCACACCAACTCTTTTAGAGCTTCTAGAGCTTCTAGACATTCTTTCCAGTTCAGACGTCCTTCACAGAGGAGCTGCTTGTTATTCTTTGGGGCAGATCCACTTTCTAATGGTGTACAAAAAATTGCCTAAGGAATCATTAGCATTTGTAGCGGAAAGCTGTAAAAACACTGGTACTCTGACAACTCTTTGTCAGAAAAGAGTAAGTTATGCGCATTCGGTTATTGCTACTTGGTTTTGAACACCTGTTGGTCGCGACCTTTTTTGTGTATCGTCGAAACGAAGCTATTACAACGCGTCTCAGGATTCTGAGAAGCGACTAGAGACAACACGTCACCCAAGCCAAAATCAACGGAGCAAAACGTTCTAATGCACGCAAAGTTTGTTATTCTTTTGTTTACTTCTTATGACGTGATACATTCAAAACATGGACAAAGCATTTAAAAGGTTGATTTAGGCAGATGCGACTAGAGACAGCGCGTCACCCAAGACAAAATCAACGGAGCAAAACGTTCTAATGCACGCAAAGTTGACCATTTGTGGGTTTGTAGCACTGATATACACTATTTAAGCCTAAGGACTTGTTCAAGAATGGTTAGCTTTTATAAAATGTTTGTTTTTCCTCATTTTTTTTTAAGTATGATGTAAGCCACCAGTCAGATAATTTTCATGAAATTTTGAGGGATCATGTCGTGGGTGACCATAGGCAGCCCAAGTTCGCGTCACTAGAGAGCGTGTAATAATTGATTACTTGTGGGAATATTACCTTTGAGTGCAAGCGGTGTTGCGTTACAGGCGGCCGTTGAGAATTTAAACGCGTCTTAGAACATTGAAAACACGGAATTCCCGAAACGGTAAAATAAGCTCCAAAAGGCACAAGAATACACCAGAGGTGGGTCATTTTCATCCCTTTTATTGAATGAACGTTAAATTGAGCGTTTTTTAGGCTTCATAATCGACGGTATTTTATTTCCCATACAAAGTCTTACAACGCGTTTAAATTCTCAACGGCCGCCTGTAACGCAACACCGCTTGCACTCAAAGGTAATATTCCCACTAGTAATCAATTATTACACGCTCTCTAGTGACGCGAACTTGGGCTGCCTATGGGGTGACGCGTTGTCTCTAGTTACATGTCCGAAGGCAAGCAGCTGGATGTGTAACAAAGCGTAACAAAACATTACAGGATCATTGAAATCCATAAACATAAATTTGAAAAGGAAGTCTTGAGGTTATCCCTATGTAAGAATCGCGCCTAAAATATTTATGGTATAACAGGACGAAATTGTACTACAAATCACTATATCATCATGATCATGAATGGCTGAAATAGCCAAAAAGATAATCGTTAAAATTAACAGATAGCAGGCGCGTAGCGAAAATACTGCGTTCTTTATTTCTTGTTCCAAATAGTTGTGTGAATACAAGCAAAGAACAAAGCGTCTTGCCCTTATTTTGAGCAAACTTGGCGCAAACAAAACATTGTTTTGGTTGTGCTAGCGTGACTGGAATTGCCAACAACGTTCTTGGAACGTCGCTCCTTTGTCAAGAACGTTCTTGGAACGTCGCTCCTTTGTCAAGAACGTTCTTGGAACGTCGCTCCTTTGCAACTTCGCCTTTTTGTTGCACGCTGACCAAACAACACTGCATTGTTTAGTGTAAAAAAAGTACAATGCAAAACTAAGTGAGAAAATGGTATAGCTTTTGTTTTAGTTTTTAGAATTTAATCAATGTGGTGTTTTCATAAGGAAATCTTGGTTGCGTACAAGTAAAAGTTTAAAATACAAACAATTATTATAAAATTTCAAAATTTTCTGGTCACTTCAAGTACGCACGTGCGTATTTGCGTATAGGACGCTACGCGCCTGGATAGAATCATTGACCAGGTTTAATCTATAAAAAGAGCTAAAAATATGGATTTACTAGAAATAAAGTTCTCAATCTTCAACACTGCCGGCTTCCACGATGTCCATGGGGTGGTTATTCCACGACCTCACGATCAACGTAGACAAATAATATTTATAACAATTATTCTAACTGTTTTAGGGTGCAGATTATAATAGTGTTAAGTTTGAGTATATCTAACTTTCGCGAGTTCAAGATTAAAGTGACATTAGCCAAATATTAACCTTTTCGCACTCGATGAGAGAGAAGTGGGACATACGAGTTGACAGAAAGGGCCATGAGTTTTAACATTTTGCATCGGTCTTCATCAGACCTAAAGCCTCGGTGATGTCTTAGGGCAAGGCTTGATGCCCGTCGTTGCGTGTCTTCAATAGCGTAGATATCTTTAACAAGATTTAACCCAATACCTAGGTCAAAAAAATTACGAAAACTGCGGCAATAACCTTGCGCGCCTATTTCCCTCGATAAACAGCCGCTGACTTTCGTTTCGACTTTCCGTTGCGTACCGGTCGATATGGAGACGATAAGTAATGGTATAATAGGACTGATTGGAGTCCAATTCGGTCTGTAATCATATGAGTGACAACAAAATCGAACGACTGCGCAGCGAGAGTCCGATTTGTTTATCACGAGTATGATTACAGACCGAATAAGAAGATACGAAGTCCTCCTACCAACTAATCATAAAAATAACAATTTCCGAGAAAAGAAGAGACAAGTTATGAAAGAAAGGGAAAATTTGCATTAAAAGACTGACAAAGGAGGCGTAAATTGTTTAATGTCACGTCACTCTGAAAGAAACAAAGCCCTAATTTAGAGCCTATACACTGTTTCTATGGTGATTGAAACAAAGGTTGTGATTGGTTGATTTAAACTTCAAGCGGGAAGTGAATTACTAGCCTGCGAACGCAGACGTATTTCCGGCGGTCGTTTCTGCTAGTGAATTACAAGAGTTTTAAAAATTTTTTAGACCAACCACAATCGAGGAAATTTCTTGGCCGTTAAAATTTTGGTTTACTTAAAAAGTTAGATGTAAGTGTGGTTGTTCAGTAATATTAAATGAACTCAGCGAACGGATCATATTCTTTACATACATTGAGTCCATAACTTCAGTTACAAAAAATCAGGTGAGCCGATTTCAGTGACGAAATACTTATTTTTTCAGTGACGAAATACTTAACTCTTTGCTCAACTTCAAAATATGTTGTAAAACGACATAATCACTTCCTTAATCCCATGTAACCTGCGATCAGGCGAACTGGTACGAAGCTTTTCGCGCCTGTCTAAAGAAAACTACGCCTGATCGCAGGTTAAATCCCATGCATAATGCAGACACGACACAAAGCCAAAAGGTAACAGCAATTTCTCTGTCGATAATTAGGCCCCACTGGAATATTTGACGACAGAACGTGGTTTGCACATAGGGAGCCCACACAAACAGTGTGTCTGTTTGTATGTTCGAGATATAAAGAAATGTATGGAAAATATTGAAGAGTCCTAATATAGCAAACTTACATCGAGAAATGACTATGTTAAAGCTCAAAATAACCTCAGTTGTTGTGTATTGTCATTTCTGCGGCTGAAAATTGTGAATTTGAGCGATTTGGTGGGTTTTCCCTTGACTGTTACTACACGTCCTTAGAAGGAGACAAGGGTGGAAAGCTCATTTTCGACCGCTCCAGCGTCAAGCCGATTTTCACCCAGAAATTAGAATCGCCCGTCTTTCAAATCGAACACCAGATAAACTGAAAGGTTGACGCTTCTTCTGGTGCCATTCAATCGAAGATCCATTCAAAATCCAAGCGCTAACCGCCAAATAATTTTCGAGAAATGCAGCTTTCGAAGCGACCAGCATCCGCGGCCGGGATTTCGTGTGCCAAGGTTGCTTTGCTCCACACTGATTGGATGCATTGTTTAGCAACATCCAATCAGTGTGGAGCAAACAGCGTGACGGTTGCTCCTTGGCACACGAAATCCCGGCCGCGGATGCTGGTCGCTTCGAAAGCTGCATTTCTCGAAAATTATTTGGCGGTTAGCGCTTGGATTTTGAATGGATCTTCGATTGAATGGCACGAGAAGAAGCGTCAACCTTTCAGTTTATCTGGTGTTCGATTTGAAAGACGGGCGATTCTAATTTCTGGGTGAAAATCGGCTTGACGCTGGAGCGGTCGAAAATGAGCTTTCCACCCTTGTCTCCTTCTAAGGACGTGTAGTAACAGTCAAGGGAAAACCCACCAAATCGCTCAAATTCACAATTTTCAGCCGCAGAAATGACAATACACAACAACTGAGGTTATTTTGAGCTTTAACATAGTCATTTCTCGATGTAAGTTTACTATATTAGGACTCTTCAATATTTTCCATACATTTCTTTATATCTCGAACATACAAACAGACACACTGTTTGTGTGGGCTCCCTATGACTATAGCAAACAACATCAGAGTCCCCGACTCTGTCATCTTTTTTTTTAGTTCCTATCTTTAGTTTTTATAGTGTTCCCGTTTAGTCGTTTTCAACTACTATCATTTTTAGATTGACACTGAAATAAAGTTGCTTACTTACTCAATTAGTGTATGCGTATTAGCGTGAAGAGATCACGTTGCACTTCATTTTCTTTGACTACAGAAGCTCAAGGTACCGAAAATACCTCACAGCTTCAAGTTTTCGGACGGTATACCACGAATTGTTTTGATAATTTCAAACTTAACGTTAAGTTGACAGTATGTATGTTGCTTTTGTCAGGTTACTTGGAAACGTTTGTTGTTTATCTATATATATCTTAATATCGTAAAAAAGACAAAAGTAGTTCTACAGTATTTTAATGACACTTCTTGATATTAATACAAAGAAATAAAAGATCTGTTCTTTTTTAAATATTGTAAAGATAAAGAGAAACAGCAAACGGCTAAAGAGGGAGCCAGGCTCGAACGTGACTCCACTGCGTCATGGGTTAAACACTAGGGACTTTACGATCTACGACGCGGTCGTCAACGAGAACGCCACGAAACAACGATATCATTGGTTAAAAGAGGAAAAGTAATCGTGTTGCACGTGCGGCACGCGTTTGAACACATTTTCGTGCGGTACTTTGCACAATAACGACGTGAAATCACCAAATTTGAGTTTTTGACGACAACGCGAGCGCACAAATGCAAATCTTGTATTCTCAATTTTTACTATGAAACCGCTCGTACCAATTTATTTTTAGGATACTTCGCCCACATTGTACGACGCTTACGAGATGGCCTAACCGCGAGAAACTTACGATAGTGCAAAGTTATATTTTAAGGTGACGTTTTCGTTGACGTCGCCGTCGTAGATCGTAAAGTCCCTACTGTGAGCCACAGACAATGTACAGAATCTTCAACCGTTGGTGCATTGGTGAAGTTTAAAACTTGATTGATATCGGTAACTGTGTGGACTAATAATAAATTAAATATTCGTGGATTTAAAACTTGCCTTAAATGATATTCGTGAAATAAATAGTCCTAAAATCACTTTCACATAAAAATAGCAGTTTGGTACAAGATAATCTTTCAATAATGTTCTTTAATGCTAAGCAATGGGTTTATTTTGCGTTTGACATCATTGTTTATACTCACAATCGAAGAAGCCTGCACATCATTTTCCATAATCAATCAAGATTCCATCAGCTTCCGTAAAATTCCAAAAAATACGAATTCGCGAATTCTTTCACATGAGTTCCAAACTAGCAACAAACCCAAATCAAGACCAAAGATACACTCGACAACATTGCAAGCCACTTCAATTGCAAGATACGGTAAATGCCTACATCTGTTAGGATTCAGTTTAAGCTCATGCTCTATTAAATTTCTATCCGTGAAAGGTCTTTCAAGACCCTCGAAACTAGGACCTATTGCAGGAAGACCTAAATTTGTTTCTGTATTACGAAAACTAAGACCTCCACCACAATCGCGTGAAAGATTTTGACTGAATCTTCTAGTATATTTACCCCAGCAATCGGTGACACGCACATACAAAGCCTTTGTCATAGTTATGCGGGGGGTCTCAACCGACGTATCCTATTTTAAGAAAATGTTGCTGTCCCATTCGAAAACTCCTATGGGCGATTGGTAGGGCATTTAACTCCGAGAGGAGCCGGACTCCTAGCGTCAAAATGTCACAGTACGCGCCAGTTTCCGCGAATACAACATCAGAGACAATCTCCATAAGAAGACCTCAAAAGCGTTGGGTACGAAAATACACGTATTAAATGACGCCCGTTTGAGAATTGATGCTGGGGAGCAAGGATAACATGGTGGTGATTGCACTCGCTTCCCACTACTGTAGCCCGGGTTCGATTCCGAAGTCGTGGGTTAAGTTTGTTGTTGGTTCTTTACTATGTTATGAAAAGTTTTTCTCCTGGTTCACCGGTTTTTCCCTTTCCTCACCAACCAACATTTCTAAATTCCCAATTCAATCATATGCAGGAGCTCTCTGCAAATTACTTTCGCGTGAGTGAAGCTTCCTGGGTAAATATTGTACTAATGCAATTTATGGCTGGCGAAGGATTCAGCAATATGACAAAACACAACAGTTGGGGAACTGAACATGAAATTGACCATGAGGAGATACTTGCGGAAAGCTGCAACCCGATATGTTCAACACGAATTATGCAAACAGATCCGAAAGAGGTTTGTAGTGATCTTGGTTTTACAAAAGCACTACAATGAGCTCTTCTATTTATGCAAGTTATGAAACGCTTGCTTGGAAATCTCGCAGGGGATTTCCCATTATTCACGATCGTTTTTTGCATATTTTGTGATATCGACTAAATCGTGACAACGGCTTGAAGATCGTTCTTTCTTGTGAAAGACACAATAGGCAGTTGTTTCGTAATCGACTATCTGTCAATATCAGTCCATTTACGTTCAACTGTAGCACATTTTTATCAGTTCAAGTGTAGCACATTTTAAAGCAAAGAAATACACAGTATTTTTGTTCAGTGAAGTGTATTAGTTCGATTTCAATAAACCGAAAATATACGCATACAAGGGAGAATCAATTTTAAACTGCAAAATAACAAATAGAACCAAAATGTGCAACCGAAGCAAAAATTCTAATTAGTTGTCGCACTGGTTCACCGGTTTTCCCTCTCCTCAAAAACCAATATTTCTAAATTCCCAATTCAATCATATGCAGGACCTCCCTGCAAATTACTTTCGCGTGAGTGGAGCTTCCTGGGTAAATATTGTACTATGCAATTTATGGCTGGCGAAGGATTCAGCAATATGACAAAACACAACGGTTGGAGAACTGAACATGAAATTGACCATGAAGAGATAACTTGCGGAAAGCTGCAACCCGATATGTTCAACACGAATTATGCAAAAAGATCCGAAAGAGCTTTGTAGTGATCTTGGTTTTACAAAAGCACTACAATAAGCTCTTCTATTTATGCAAGTTATGAAACGCCTGCTTGGAAATCTCGCAGGGGATTTCCCATTATTCACGATCGTTTTTTGCATATTTTGTGATATCGACTAAATCGTGACAACGGCTTGAAGATCGTTCTTTCTTGTGAAAGACACAATAGACAGTTATTTCGTAATCGACTATCTGTCAATATCAGTCCATTTACGTTCAACTGTTGCAGATTTTAAAGCAAAGAAATACAGTATTTTTGTTCAGTGAAGTGTATTAGTTCGATTACAATAAACTGAAAGTATACGCATACAAGGGAGAGTCAATTTTAAACTGCAAAATAACAAATAGAATCAAAATGTGCAACCGAAGCAAAAATTCTAATTAGTTGTCACACTGGTCTTTAGGCTTTACCCTTTTTCACATGCTAGGTTAAGATTTAAGAACATTGTTTGAATAATTCTTAAAATGAAGACGGCATGAAATCAGGCATAGGTAAAATTATATCTACTAAAGGAAAACGAGAAAACTCGTTGGCAACGTTGGCAAATCCGGTTAGGATCTCGGACGAACGAGGGCAAATCAGGATAATGAGGCGTGAGTAAATGACGAACAGGAATGGCAGTAGTGAAATACTTTTCTACTTGGAGATATCATGTTGCAAAAAAATGTGGATAGTTGCGAAAGAGAAGCTCTTGATGACTTGAAATCTTGACGAGCGGATCGATGAAAATCTTTATGTATAACGTTGAAAGGTCAAATGTAGACAAGCGAGCTCAAGTACGAATTTGATGACTCACCCCATGCTTGGACACATCGTTCGTCTTTTTTCCTGTTGTTAGCTGATCGAGGAGGAGGAGATTGTAAATCAACTTTTAAAAGCGAGGTCTAAAATTTATTCAGAAAAGAAAGGAACAGCCCTCGAAGGTGTTGTTTTCCCCGATTCCGTGTCACATGATACCCTTCTCAACTTTAAACAGCTAGAAAACGCGAAAAGGGAGAGTGAGAACGTGGCTCGTATCTTACAATGAAACAAGAATTGACTTTGCATGCATGGCTTTCTCAGTGTCACGTGACACTTATCCCGCATGTCAATGTATCGACAAACCGCTGACAAGTGTAATTAATTTCATTAGGGACGGACCATTATTTTTTGGAGGTTGGGGGATGAATTTGTTTCAACACAGACAATTTTTTTATGTGTTGCTGTCTTTGCAAACAATTTCTGGATGCATCATCCTGAAAACAATTTTTTTTGTTTAATTTTTTTTTATGATATGTTTTGATATGTAAGTGTATGTTCTATTCACTGTCACTAAAGTCGAAGATGTCACACTTGCACTTCTCTTATTTCTTGAAACTGTGGCCATAGGTTTATTGTAGTTCGCATTTGGAAATAATGGACAACGTCAATCTGGTTATTAGCCATTGGAAACTCGCATTATGTATTTTATAACGGTTTATTTCCCATTTAATGAATGACTGAAACACACTGAAAATACCATTGTTTGAATTAAAATCTAATAGTTTATTTTCTGTGAATTAACCCATCTAGTTTCTTTCAAACAGTTTTGTTGTGTTGTCACTTTTCATTGTTATTTAACAAATAAAGAAGCCTTGACTGTGCTCTGTTCTGTTGTAAAGCACGCAGGAAGCGGCTAGAGCATGAAAGAAGTGTAGGGGGAAACACGAGCCGATAGGCGAGTGTTTCTCCGTACACGCTGAGCACTTCTTAGTCTCTGTCCCTGTACTAATTTAGTCAACTTTATTCGCTTGGGATCTGCCTTGGGTATAAATAGGTGCAGGCTTTGCTATTTTCCTTATCTTGCATTCTTTGCAAGAAGCAGATCGTAGCCGTATTTCATGATGATATTCTTTATGATCGTTAGATTAGCTAACATATTGAAGCTCCCATCTTTGAGGCTCTTAACCTACTCCGACAGTGGAAAATGAACTACAGCATCTGTTAGAGAGCTCTTGGGCATCTCTCACCCCAGATCGTTCGGCTAGCGGTTTCATGACTTTCCTTTTCTCTGGGATGCTGAGTGTTCGTAAGGCCCCAGACGGTGGTTTCTTTTTGTTCATTTTCCGGGAATTGGCCTTATTCGCGCCATAGACAATAGATTTCGTTCCCCGAGCCTAGAATTGACGTTGGGTGCCCCTGACCATTGCGCGAGATTGAAAGTATATTTGGTACCTTTGGTTGTTCAAAGGTGCAATTGTTCATCCGTTGATGCTATTGAATGTTAATACATATGCAAATAGCCTTATTTAAGGTTCGTTCGCGTTAAAGAAGTTCATGAAAGTATATTTGCCGTATAGTTTTTACCGGAGACGCAAATGAATCCATCTTTTGCGTAAGTGAACAGCAAAAGGTGTATTGAGCTTGTGAGCAGAACCTTTCTAAAACTCACCAGAGAGCGCGCAAGAGACGCTCTGCAATTTCATGTCGAATTCGACTTTAAGTTTCTAGGCTAGTCACTTCGGTCAAACCGGTCTAGGCAGTGCGCGCATCAAAATCGAGCCCTCAGTATGACGTCCTGGCCCCATTTGTTCAAAAGGTTGATAACGCTATCCACCGGATAAATCACTATCCAATGGATAGTGCAATTGGTTTCGCTATTACTTACTCACTGGATAGTGATTTATCCGGCGGATAACGCTACCCATTGTTTGAACAACCGGGGCCAATACTCAATAAAAACTTCACACGATGGGGACAGCTATTCTTAGAGTTATTTTCATAGAGTTATGTCGTAGAGTTAGAGTTAAGTTTCCAAAATCCTGAATTCACGATTTTGTACTGCCAAAATCCAAAATCTTGAATTCAGGATTTTGGCAGTCGATAACTCTTACTATAAGTCTTAACTCTACTGAAATAACTCTATTGATAGTTAATCTCTTACACGATGTCTGCAGAGGCCTTTCTTTCTCGTCGTGTTAAGAAAGGCCAGGTCATAAAATTTTAATAAAACATCTTACGTTAGCGAGATTGAACTGAAATCACTAGACAAGGAGCAGGTTGTTTATTCCATGTGAAAAAAAGAATGGAGACCGCTCTTCACCAGTCATTGCTATTTACTTCTTCCGGTTATGGTGAGCTGAATATTTAGAAGACATATTTTCCAGTAACGGGGATATTTTGATAAGAAAGGAGAAACATTAACTGTAAATTGTCTAAAAATAATTATACAACTTGATAAAGTGCCGGACCAGTAACACCTGCTGATTCCTTATCTCTTGCTTGCTACTCAGGAACCCTTTTCTGGGAACACTTTCCCAGTTAGAGAATTACATTGTCAGCAACATATCTTCGATGCCAGGAGTTTGCCACGCCTATATGCTTTATAAAGAATTCTATCGATTAAGATTCTGAATGCTGAGAGTGCCTCTAAAGGCTGGGAAATCACTCAATAAACATAGCCACAGCCATCAATCCATGGACTTCCGGAGATAAATCTAATAACATATTATGAACCAGACGTCTGGCGAAAGCAGTCGATTCCTTTGCTTTAATTCTCTATATTTTTAAAACTGTTTTACAAAGCTATCTTAAAACACCCTGTATCTGGTCTTGAAATGCTTATATCTCCCCGAAAAGTTAACTCGGTGACCTCCATTTTTTATTGCTGGAAAGTAATTAGTCAGTGATTAGCTGGCTACGATAAACTTTTTTGAAAGTTTAAAAAAAAACATCCTATGGGGCGGATGCAGAGCCAACTTTTTTTTTCAATTGGGCAGCAAGCTATGAATTTGCTCCAGAGGTGTTTTTTAACTTTAGAGAAAAAATTTAAGCCTTCCTTAAAATCTAAGAGATTCTTAGTTTATTTCATAGGTACTGAGATTTATCCACGAAAATCATAGTGAATAAAATTCGTACTGATTCTAAATGTAGCCAATCAGGAACGCGAACGACAAAATTTCACTGTGAAGAAATATCGTTCCTCCAATCAGCAACGCGAAGGACGAAATTTCCCTAGTGGTGGATAAACGTATCGAGTGGAACGTCATCCGATGGCCGTTGCAATGAAAAACCGCACGCTTTGAAAAATGGCCGAGGGAAGGTTTGCTTCTGTTTGCTCAGTTGAGGAATTTATTTTTGAACAAGAAACTGAAGGAAATAGAAATGCCGCTCAAAAAGCTGAACGATTGCTTAAACGACTTTTGAAAACGAAGGTCGAAGACAGGAAAATGAAAGTTATTCCAGCGGTTGAGCTGAACGAATACTGAATACATCAACCAATTTATCATCTCCGTCCGCACTAAAGACGGCAATGAATAAGAGCCGACTTTCCTTCGAAGTTTAGTGGCTAGCTTGGAACGACAACTGAAGAAAAAGGGCTATTCCGGAAGCATAACAAACGACTTGGTATTTGAGAAAACCAGAGAGGTTCTTTGGTCCAAACCAAAACAACTAAAGAAGCATGAACTTCTTTCGGCTACTTTGGAATATCTGAATCACTGCAAGCGTTGTAAATTTTATTAAATAAATTGTCGATTGGGCGATTTTAAACCACTGTTTATTGCTTTCATCGCTCCACTCAATTTGTGCGAAATAAATTTTTCTATCAAACACTACCACGAAAAAAACCCACGTACCTATGAAATAAACACATTACAGCATGGAAAATGCTTTGTACGATTTTTATTCACTTGTTGTTTCGTATCAGAAAACTCACTCGTTCGTTTTCTGATACTACTCAACTCGTGAATAAAAATCGTACGCGCTCATTTTCCATGAAGTAATCTCTATTTCGTATACGTTTCGTTTTCGACTGAAACGATGAACGGCCTGCTGACAGGAAGTTGGGATTATTTCTTCATTAATTCTATTTATTACTTTTTTTTATTTTCAGCACTTTGAACATTGAAGCACATATTCAAAGTCCCAAAAGAAGGAAGAAGGCTACAAATCCTCAAACTTTGGGTAAGAATTACCCAAATTAAAGAGTTTTAATTTAAAAAATCAACAAAAATGTCAGATTACAAAAGTAGTTATTACAGCATGCATAATAAAATAAATAAACAGCCAAGGGAGCGGTTGAGCTATTACTGGCGCAGATTCTTTTATTAATTTTGGGAAGAAGGTCATGTCTTCTAGACTTTCGAACGTTGATGCTTCATAATTAAGATTCTTTCGCACTGTGCTTCATTAATAAATTCAATGAAAAACATTGCGTTACGCATGACTTTTTGGACTTCTTAGAATCGGGTGTACACTGGGATGTGCACTTAAATTTGATGCAAATTAGTCTTGCTCTTTAATTTCAGAAAGACCGACAATTACAAGAGACAAAAAAATGTTGAAAACTCTGGCCAACTCCTTCATATTTGTCATCGCGGCATTCTTTTTTTTTAATTGACGATGATCTCATTTGTTTGTTTTTTCTTCCTAGACTGTAGCAATTCCAAAATTCGTTTCGGTTTCTGCCTTTGTTTCGAAAATAATATCTTTAAGGCCTTTCTGTATATCTACAACGTCAGGTAAAAGCGCTTTGGATTTGTCATTCGTGAAAATAACAACCAAGAAGTCTCTCGGACGTTTGACGAATCTAGTGGGTACATCGATTAATGTCTTAAGATTCTAAATCTCTGATAAATCAGCTAAGTTAGTCTATCTATAAGAGGCGCGTTACTGCCACGTCCACACTTATCTGGATATCTTTTAATCCGCAACTTTTTCTTTGCGGATTCGCCCTCCGTCCACACGTATCCGGCGAATCCGGCATGCCAATCCGCAACTTTTTAAATCCGCTCTCTTGAGTGGAAAGTTTTGGATACGCGAATAATAGGGAATTTAGGAACGACGACGGCTACGACTACGACAACGCCACAAAACAATAATATCATTGGTTAAAAGAGCATAAATAATCGTGCTGCACGAATTTTAGCAAGTATGTTTGCGGTCCTCTCTGCATAACCACGACGTGAAATCACAACATTTGAGGTTTTGACGGCAACGTAAGCATGCGACAGAATCGTTCGTTATCTGTTTTCACTCTGAAACCGCTCGTACCAATGTATTTTTAGGATACTTCTCCTATATTTTAGGACGTGAACGAGACTGATAGAGCCAAGATATATTTTGAGGTGACATTTTCGTGTACCGTCGCCGTCGTCGATCTTAAAGTCCCTATTTTCAAATCCGATGACGGTACAAACTCAGATCTAGTCTTCATCGCGTAAATATTCAACATGGCCGCCTCTCATGTCGCTACTCGCACGCCTGATGGCGCATGCTCTGCATGCTGACAATACTCAACACAGAGGGTGTTTTTAAATGGCTTTCCTGTTGCTAAGGTAACTTGCCACTAACGTCACAATAGTATGGGCACCTTTTATAGTAATAATTGTTCCCCGGTTTGGAATGATTTCCGTACAGGTCCCTACTTCATTATGCATACAAAATAAATTAATTACGTAATCGCGCTATTGTTTTGTAGAACAATACGTATACCCAAGGGTATCGAATATATACATGGCTAATTTGTACTTATGGGGTGAAGAAAAATGGATCTCATTTCTGTCTCGCTCTCACTCTGTCTCCCTTTCTGCCTCTCCCTCTTCTTTGCACAGGTCGCTCACACTGTTGCTACTTTTCGTACCAGTAGATATTATGTTACCTACAGCACTAACTACTACCAACGGATCGTTGTGGAAAGCTGGTTTACTAACTTAGAACAGACGCCAATAAACCGATGCCTACAACTTCCCGCACCCTACAAACCACTCATCGACGACATCAACAGACAAATAACACACTAATTTACTTTATACAGACTGCCCAACGTATTCTGCTATACACGTACAGACCTTAGACGGATCGAAACGCACCAATCACTGTTTAGTCTTCCCAGCCAATTACATCTAGGCTCAACTGACAGTCGACCAATAGCATCACGAATAAGTTGACCAATGACATCTATGACCGGAGTTTTTTATAGTATCTACTGACGTTAAACAAATCACTTGAGTCTGAAGATGACTTCCGCTCAGGTTGTCGAAACGTCAGTCAAAACGACGACGGTCAGTCAATGTCATCTGAAACAGTCCTTCTCAGGACTACACTCACCCGGCCGATCGTACTTCACTTAATTATATGACTCCTGGGTTCAAACCTTTTACGATCTTGAATTCTGGCTGACTATTTACATAACAATGATAAGTAATTATATACATGTGCCGTGCCGAGCACTTACAGTACGAAGGTTACAGTTCAGAGATCCCGGTTTTACTACTCTTGAAACAACCCCCATCCCTTTAATAATGCTAGCCGTAACCCTAATTAGGACTAAAGACACTGTTTAGGCTTAAGGTTAGTCTCTGTAATAGTTTTAGGTTTATTCAGTATTGCTGTGATCTACAATCTACTTTTCCTTCATGCCCCGAACGGCACTCTTACAAGTTCACTGCATGAAAAAGTGCACCACGCTTCCAGTGTGATTTAACACACGATTTCCGAAGTAATAGCGTCAGCAGAGCGAGATTTGAACATTTGGAAATTGTCTCTGCTTCAGTATAGCCGACCCGAGCGGTGCATAGAGTGGTGCAAAGAACACAATTTGTCCAAAACGTGGGTGCAGAAACGCGGTCAGTTGGCTAAGTCACAGTGCATCGAGAGATGGATTTGTTTCGCCAAGCTCATGAAAAAAGCTGCAATGGGAAAGCTTCAATCCGCCAGAACTCACGATTCTGCAGCAGTAAGATTTCCTTTGAAAAAATATTAGCCCTAGTGACCTAAGAAAAGCGTGCAATTGCATACTAGAGGAGGGCTAACATAATCTCACACTTAACCATCGCCTAAACTTCGTCGACCCAGACAAACGAGCCCGCAGCAAGCCAATAAAAAACATGGTGGGGAGTGAAACGAAGAATTCCTCATACAGGAACATCCATGGATCTCTACCAAAGTGAAGCAAACATCCTTGAGCATATTGCCGATCTCTGCAAAGTACGATAAACGCAAAAGCCCACTAAATGCACCGTGACCCTGAGATGACCGTGCCTTATACAGGGAAGAAAGAAAACATACACTTTACGGTGCTTCGGCGAATTCGTAAACAGAAAGAAAGTACAATTTCACGAAAAAAAGAGCAGGTAGCCATTAAATTTTTGATAACAGTACTTTTATTTGATCTGTTTGTTATGTATGAAAATCTGAACCCTATTACAAAGATTGCTTGAAACTCCACTTTCCTAGCATATTTTAAAATTGAAAAATGGCTGAAATTGCAGGAAAAGTGCTAAGATTTCAAGAAAAAATGTTCGATTTTCTGTACTTCAGTCAGAAAATCGACCGGTTTTTTAAAGTACAAATAAACTTAGAAAAAAAGAAAAACTCTAAGAAGAAAGAACAATGCGCAACAGTCCCAAAGGAAGTCTATTGTTATCGCTTTCGTTTTCTTGAAACAAAGGTGCGTATGCATAATGAAGTAGGGACCTGTGCGGAAATCTTTCCCCCTAAGTCATAAAATGAAAACAACCCCCCCCTCCCACCCCCTAAAGAAAAACCAAAACAAAGCAAAAAAAAAATGACGCCGAAGCGTCACCTGGTTCACAGTAATAAGGCAAGTTTTGCAAGTACGATGCAGATCGAGTAAACTCGGACTTACATTCACGACAAATTTCGCAGATATTTTTAACACTAATTTCTGTTTATAATTTCAGGAGACACACATCGTATTGAACTCTTGGATTTGGATGTGAACAAATAAGCGAGAGAAAGGTATAGAATGCGACAGAACCCTTTCCGCTGAAATTTTCGCGTTTGGATATCTTGTATAGTTCGAAACGGAAAAAAGGAATTATCGACAGTATAGTGGCAGATAGATCGCTTTTGAACGCTGCCTGTTGCCACCTGCGAGCAAGAATTCAAACCGAAAATAACCCCGATGTACTATCAAAATTTATTCATGACGCATCTTTGGAGATATTTTGCTTCGCTTGCACAAGTTAACATGCGCTCAAATCGAACCAAGGATTACGATTTCAAAAGAAAATTGGAGCGAAGAAGCGAATACTGTTTTGTAATGAGTTATCATGAGTAGTGAAATACATCGTTAATTAATTAAGCGCTATTTTCTGTTTAATAATAAAAAATGAAATATTTTGCATAACATTGTTTTCCTTTTTCAAATACTTTTATTTCAACCAAAATCGACAGTGTCGCTAAATTAATGAGGACAGGACTGTATTTCTGTTAAGTTCTAGCCAACAAGAGATTTGCAAAGAAGAATCGACAAGATGCTGAGAAGTTGTTTTGATGGTTTCAGCACTGCATCAATATTTATTATCAGAAAACCGCTTTTGTTATTGGTACATGGGAGATCCAACCAAAACTGCGTCTGCAAATATAATGACTATTTCAACAGTAACCCATGTGTGAAAATGTTGCTCCGTAGAACGACACGAAATTTAGCGTTTCCGCCGTTGAATTGTAAAATTCAATTAGCTTTAATAGGGAGCCAAGTTTTCAGGAAGAAATTATGCTAACTTCGTTTCATTCCCGGTGTCATGCTACAAAATTGTTCGCGTATCTTGCTCGCTCAAAAGTAACTTAGATCTTCCCGCTTTCCAACCTGACAGCTGACGTGAATTGTCTCTGATGTTAAGGTATTATATACAGAGAAGAATTATTTACAAAAATACAAGAGAAATCCTCTTTTCGTCCATACCTGCTCCTGCAACATATTGAGCATGACGCATCACTTATAATTCACGCTTCGCTGCAACCTTTCCACATAACGTTGTCTTTTCTGAAGCTTTTCTTATGTTGACCGACAAATCTTCTTAAACGTTGCCGATATTGGGATAAATGGCTAGGCGATCTCACCTAAAATTTAGGTGACTTCGGTGGAACAACCATTGCGGCCACATGGCATGTAAATTGACTCGTGTCTCGTTCAAAGATCAGGTGATTTACCACGTGATATGTACAACCATATATGGAGAGTCTCAGGTGTCAGTTACTAACTTTATTTAGTATATAGCAAAGCAATGGGTAGCGTTGAACGCGCGCCCTGATTGGCTACTCAAACTGCGGATACCATTGTTACTCACCTCCGAGCAATTCGCGCGGAATTTGCCCCCGAAAATGTTGTAATCTTTGCAGAAATAAATGAATTAAAATCATCTTTTTGTGCTATATTATCTCACTGTTTTCAGTAGTATATACTAAAACAAATATTCACCTCAGTGTCGGTGACTAGTGGTGGATATTTACCGAGCCGCGAACCTCCACTTCGATGAATAGTTGATAATTATTACTTGTTTTATTTTATTTATTTACGTAGTTTTTATAAATCCACAAATAAGTTTAGATACACACACTACACGCAAATAGCCGAGCTAGTCTAGGCGTGTAGTGTGGGGATGCTGAATAACAACACTAAAAAACAAACTACATTTCAATAGCCACTTCAGATAACAAAATTTAGGTTTTGAATAAGATAGCACTGGATTATGATACACATTACACCTTATTTCCTTTACCTTGGACATCGCATCAATTAGTTCATTAACATTAAAATAACTCTCCAGTGACTCTCCTGATCTTGAAGGATTTGGAATAACCGTGAGACAACGTGAAAAACTGAAACTCGAAAGGATAAAGATTCCCTGTTTTTCGCTGTTTTTGAGTGTAGCCCCAAGTGTTTAGTCTTTGCCAAAGGCTTTAACGCATCAGCTTTAGTTAACTGTTCCTTAACGGTCTGTGTGAAGCTACTGATTTAGCATCATATTAATCACTGCCTAAAACTATATGCAAATAAGCGTCAAGTCAATACAGATTTTGGCCTGAAATAGGGTAGGGGTTTCAGAAAGCCTGCCGCACACTCCCACCACATTTTTCGGAAAGTACCCCCTCCCCGGGGGTGTGATGCTACTGATTTAGGATCATTTTAGTCAGTCCCTCAGCTTAAAACTATTTGCAAATTAGCGTCAAGACCAGGTATATCTCTCAACAGAGTGCCAACGAGCAAAAATTTGTTCTCCGCGTAGGAAGGGAATTAAGGGTTTTTTTTCCCAACATTTTATAGCTTCTAGGTGTATCTTTTTGGAAAGAATAAAAATCAGGTTTGCAGTGGATGTTATTACTTACTAAGTAACTTTTTTTGAAAATCTGAATCGTTCATCGACTACATGTTAAATTCAGTACTAGTGTCACGCAACATTTTTCCAACATGGTCTTGTTTACACTGTACATGGAGTGAGCATTATTTATTGTAATGTAAGGATTAAAGCTTTCATGTGAAGAATGGGGAATTCTCCGTGGTGAATATCTCCCCCTATATTTAGTAATATATATAAGCTTGCCGTAAAATCAAAACGAATATTAAAGGAGAACTGAAGGGCAAAATCATCCATTTTTCCAACAGTTTTGTATTTGGAAAGCCTAACATAAGTAAAATTAAGTTTGTGGAGTTCTTCTCGTTTCCTGTTTTTTTTTTTTTTGCGAGAAAATTACGTTCGAAGTTGGGCTTTTCCCGCTTTTTCGGCCTTTCCAGTGCGGGCTCAAAGCAACCTGCTGTGACGTATGATATGGGGAAAAGAGATTTCGTAATTTTGAGAAACAAGGTAAACACAAGTGCTGCTGTGGACATTTTCTTCGTTGCTTCGCTGTTTCTCCGCGGACACAATATTCACGACAAACATCAGTCTAAACACTGCTTCCATATGAAGCGTTCTCGCATGTCTTCCCCATATCATACGTCATAATCTGCAAAAAATGACTCCACCATTCTGAGCCGCAATGCGATGGACCAAAATCGGAATAAAAACATTTTTTTAGGTGGAAAAAAGACGGATATGCCAGAAAAAAGTTGAAAACATTATTGTGCATGGTCTAAAGTGTAAATGAAAAATGCTTATTTTTTTGCCGTCAGTTGCCCTTTAACTTGAGCATCGGATGGTAAGCTTCAAAGTCACGCCATAAAAGTTATCATGAAAGCGCATATATGTACTTTTCACACATGAGTATAAATACATCTCCTAACGTACTTGAAACGTTCAAACTACGGAGAATCATAACGGGAAACATGTTTAATTTTCAATCAAAAATGGATTTCAGTGTCTACTGTCACAAGAGTGGCCGTGCTGCATTTTCAAAACCAAAAACGTTACGTAACTGGTAACTTGTAAAAAGATTTATTCCTTGGTCATCTTCAACTTCGTGTAGATAAAAATCCGGAAGACCTCGGCATTTTTGATGTTTGATGTTTAAACTGAGTTGTTCTTCAGTGCATCATGCAATAAGAAAACCACATGAATGTTTAAAAACATTCCTAAGTATTTGACTTAATGTAATTTCTGAGAAGTGATCGAAGTGAGTTCAACTAGAATTTCAAACAGCCTATGTAAAATCTCAATGTTTTATACTTATACTAATTAATGTGTCAATTTTTCCCCTCCTCTCCCCCCTCCCTATTGTTTTTCTATGGTGTAACTCAATTCGGGTTTTTGTGGTAGTGCACTGTAAGTGCACTACACACTATGTCACCGGGTTGTAAGAGTGTAAGAGTTAAAGTCCGTCGTGACAATAGGCCCGCAGCGCGTGCATAACTCAGGAACAAAAACAGGTCTGTTGAAAGCGTGCTTGAGTTTCAATAAAATGAGCTCCAAAATTGGCAAGAATTTGTGAGGCTAATCAATAATAAAGCAGCTGCTATTTCCAAAACGATGGAGTTCCCTGGTGATAAATAACCTCGTCTAGGAGAGTAAATTTTGGACTTTGCAGATACAATGGTCAACCTCAAGAGATGGGCGATTGTGATCTTTGTGTTGAATTCGCACATTTCTTGTCAATCTTAAAAACACTTGCAAGAAAAAAAAACCAAACTAACAAAACAAAAAACCGCTGTCTTTCCATCATTTTGACACAGATGAATCCTTTGTTTCGCGAGAAAACATGCAAGGTAACTTGAAAACGGCGCCCGCTGAAATCGATGTCACTTTCGATTTTGCGATTTACTTGTGCAGCCAAAAGTAAAATAGAAATATTGAACGTGTCAAAAATCTCCCAAAATTGATGCATAGTAACTTTTTATATTCTGGGTTCAAAGTTGTTTTCATGTCGCAAATTTTGTTTCTGATGGCAAAATATTTTATTCTCGATCGACACTTCCTGAAAACTTCTTCTGGTCTTCTTAAAAACTGTGTATCAATATTTATTTACTTTTGCATCAATATTTGTTTCGCATAAAGTAGGCTAACAAAATCTGTACCTTGCTTAGTTCGCATTTGTGAGCGTTAAATTAGAATTTTCGTTCCTATGTTTTTGTTACAAAGTGGTGTATTTTTTAGGTCACCCACCCAGATACTAACCCCGCCTTCAGTGAAACTTTGTCTTAGAAAGCTGTCAGATGCTCAGAGTGCACGCTCAAACTTGTGGTAAAAAAGAAGTTGTAAGGGAACTTGAAAATGATCAAAATGTCAGCCTCGAAGCCAATGCTTCTCGATTCCGTTTTATTTTCTTCAATCTTTCTGGGATTTAGTATTTTACAAGTAACCACTTGTCTTCTCAAGGGGCTATTTATTTAAGATATCTACCGCTGCACTATAATGATATACGGTATCAAAACAATATCGTGTACTATTAGATCTACATATTACGCAAAGATAACTTGAATCTCCTGGAAGACATAACGCAACTCAGTTGACAATAGACCCTTCCACGGTTTTTGGCGTCATCTTGGTTGGGGGCAAACACAGCAAAATTTGTAGTAAATGTATAGGATTTTGGCCGACTTTGAACCGCTGTAGCGCCGGTAAAAAGAGATAGCTTTCCACAGTGTTAGTGTCTTCGAAAAGACATTTATACTGAGATTATTTTCATGAAATGTAAAGAATAGATTCAGGCTACAACGACCATAAACGAATTTTTAAGATTCCATACAAACCCTTCTAAAACCATCACGGCAAATTGCCGCGAAATTAGAACCAACATGAGAAGATCTATTATTCGAATTTAACGATGTCATACCTTGCTTAAAGGTCTTACTTTTTGTTAAACGAATGATATCAATAAAACTATTTAAAGTAGTGGCAAAAGTTGGAAATCTGTCTCCTTTTAGCGACGCTACAGCGGTTCAAAGTCGGCCGAAATCCCATACATTTGCGGTAAATTCTGCTGTGTTTGCCCCCCCCCCCCCCCCCCAAGAAAAGATTTCGGTAAAAAACCGTGGATGGGTCTATTTTATACAGCGCTGTGTTACCGCACTGCCACATGTGCGTAATGCGTGCCTATTTTTTGATTCTTCAGCTAACCAGGTCGAAAGTGATTTCCAGACGGCAGAGAAAGTCAGAGGAATTAACTTGTGCAGTTGGATCGTCCACCGACACAAAGTTTTATGACCTTTTGATGTGGTATTGATATTACAAGCTGAGATCACTGGAAGGAAAAAGAAAACGATATCCATATGCCAGGCTATCAATTGGCAAATCGTGACAAGTCAAAAATAGATGCGAAGTACTTCTGTTCCTACTGTGGACTGCTTTTGCGAGATGCCATGCAGACAAGTTGTGGACACTTTTATTGCTCTTCCTGCTTAGGAAATTTAATGTGAGAATAAATGCTTTATCTTTTAGAACTCAAAAAGGTATGTTACTAAAAACTACCAACTGCGCGTGCGTAGCGGGACGAAGGTCATGAGAGAGAAACATTGCACGCGAGTTGTCGTCGATCGCTGCATCGCGCGTGGGTCGAATGTCGAAAAGTGGTAATTCGCATAAGAATTGTACAGAGAATCCTTTCACCATGAACGCAAAATGACTTCGTTCCTTCCATAACTAACTGCAAAGGTTTTTGCAATCCCCTCCTCTGGAGCCATTTGCACAAAAAAAATCGATACATTCTCCATTACATTTTACCGTTTTGTGCAAGAAACTGCGTTGAGCGATTTGAGAAAAATAGATTCCCCCACCCTGCTCAGGCAAAGGTCAAATTCTCTTCTCCTCGGGTAAAAAGGTAAAATGATCGAGGTATGGAGTATGCCAGGGAAACTTTGGAATTTAATACATGATATAAATACGTATATAATAATCCCAGAAGTCGGAAGACTGTACAAGATGCTAAAAAAGAGGGATGACGGTTAAAAAGTGCAAGTGAACAAATTAATGTAGTAGTTCATTAAACTACAGTACTTACAAAATAAATTTTACATCGCTATACGATATTGCTTAAAGTGGTACTATAATCAAAAAATCATTTCCTTTTTTTCTTCAGATTTTGAAAGCGTGTTCGCTTAAAACCTAGCTGGCAAAATTTTGAGCTTTGAGTTTTATCCTAAGGCTGTTTATTTTGAGTGTAAGTTTTGGATTTCATGGTCCGCCATTACTCACGTTCAAAACTGGCCGATTGGACCTCAGAGGATTGGATCTAGAGAAAATGACGTCATTTACTCACTAGCTTAAAATTTCAGCGTGTAAACGCAATTTATTATATATGCAAAACAGGGGTTGAAAAGTCTGAAAGCCCGAAACTCCCGTGCTGCATATTAATTAGGCCGCGTACACACGCATTGCATTCTTAAACTAGTGCGTGTTTGACGTCATTTTCTCCTCGATCCAACTCTCTCAAGATTTTAAAGTTAGTAATGGCGGACCAATAAATAAGAAAATTGCAGCTAAAATAAACAGGTGTCTTTTTAAAATCAGAACTTAAAACTTGGGTGAGTTAGTGTTTAGTTAACATAGTTTTGAAATCCAAAGGAAAAACAAAATTTTTTTTTGGTCGTAGTACCACTTTAATAATTTTTGGTTTGCATCCACGTGATGAGACGGCCATGTTGGTGTACGAAACAATTCTTAGATTTCACTCACGTGATCTACAACCATGTTTTTCAACGAAAACAAAAGAAAACGTTTGCGTAATTCTCTATTTTCGAATTCCCCATAATACACTTTGTTTGTCCCCCAAATTTTGCATAAACTATTTTTTCAAATGCTCTTGGGGACACTGCATATTCCCAAGAGCATTTGAAAACAATGGTTTATGCAAAATTTGGGGGGCAAACAAAGTGTATTATAGGGAATTCGAAAATAGAGAATAATAGAGTTCCCGGAGGATTCCCGAAAGATTGGGTCGGGACACCAACATGGCCGTCGTTTCTTTGTTTTGGCGGCCGTGACGTCATGTGAAAACCAAGAATAGAAAATGGCCCCACTAGTTTTGCATAATAATAGAGTCAAATTCCCAAAAGACATTTTACTGCATTGTTCTGTACACCAATATGGCCGCCGTGACGTCTGATGCAAATGCACTCCCTTGGAAGGCAGGGATAGTCTCAACGTCTACAGCAGATATTGCGAGACTAATTTTTTGATATAATGGTGCATCATCGAATATGAGCCACATGTATAGGCATATATTAACATGTATTAGCATGAGCCACATGTATTAATCAAATAATGTTCATGTGTTTTTTAGGGACCAAGTTTTAATGGTGATGGTGTGCCGTGTTGATAAACAGCAACTTCGTGGAAATGAGGTTTGGTACTTTTTTCTGTATAATTCTATGTAGATTGGCGACGTATCTATCTTGGAAATGAAAACTATTTGGAGATAGAGAAAGAGATAGAGAAAGAGTGTGTAATTGTCTTCTTATATTTTTTGTGTTTGTTACCGCTGCTGTTGTTGATGACGTGTCGTTCTTTTCTTTTGTTTTTGTTTGACGTTGTTGCTGTTGTTGTTGTCTGTTTGTTTGTATGTTCCTTTTAATTTTTTCCCCCTTTTGCTAAGCTTGTCCTGTATAGATTTCTCATGTGGTTCAGTATATCTCTAATATGCTTAAGTTATATACATGTAATCTTCTTCTGTACATTAGTCCTAGGCTCTACAAATATTTTTTTTCTATATCCCAGTAAAGCTCAGTGTCATTTCTTCGTTTACTTAAAGTAGGTGGTGGTCAACTAGAAAGCCTTCGCTACTTTGACCACCACACACATTTTATAACCTGTACTGTAATTATTTTATCTTGTAACCATGTGTTGTGACTATACTTTTCTTTCTATGTTAATGTTATGTAAATAGTGTGAAATAAATGAACCATGAACCATGAGTGGGAAAAGAACAAATACACGCATCCTTTTCGATGGTTTGAGATATCATACGCGCGGATATATGACGAGTATCGAACTATTTTTCTGACCGAGGAAATTATAACCGATATAGGATTGGCCTTGCTTAATCAAAAGCGTGGTTCTCACTTGTGCGATAAGTGCAAGCGTAAGCACAAGGATGAATTTCCGACGTTCAAACAGTGAAAGAAGTCGAGGAAAATATTGGCATACGCAAGCTTGGTAAGGTGGGAGAAGACCTAGTAAGATTCAAGATGGCGTGCGAATCGTCGTGTTTGTGCTTATGATTAACTCTTGCCGGTTCTTTCTTGTGAAATACGCACAGGCACAAAAAAAAAGGAAAATTTCCTTTCCTTGTGCTTGTGCTTACGCTTGTGTAAATGCTTATTTTGCGCCCGTTCTCACACGATTTTTCTCATGCTTATGCTTGTATTTGTGCTTTTGCTTATCGCACAAGTGGGAACCAGGCTAAAATATGTCAGATTTTTTATGTTAACGTTTGGAAGGTTTAACATATTATGGTCTTTGTAGGTTTTTGCAGACAAATTCATGCGTCGTGAAGTGGAAGCTATTGTCGTGTTCTGCACTTTTACAGATGATGGATGTACCTGGAAAGGAGAAGTCAGGCATTTAGAGGTACTTAGTGGAGAAGGAATTGAGAGAAGTAATACGTTTATCTCAGTGCTGTAACAAGGATGATTAGACAAGTATCCACTCCAAATCAGTATAGATTCGTTGGTTGTTTAGTTTTGCCGGAAGCATTCCTCCTCCTTCTCTGCTAAAAGGTCAGGGAGGGAGGGAGGCAGAGCGAGTGCCGAAAAGAAAGGGGACTGGTCAGAACTCGCTCTGCCTGCCTCTTTCCTGCTCTTTTAGCGCTTGCTACGCATGCTAACTCTGATTGCTGGAAAAATGATGATGGTTTTAAACAACACTGTTACATACTTACATCCATACACTTTATTTATACTCGAAACTGACTGAAGCGTATTAGACACCTAACATAGACAGTGCTGCCATAATGATAAAAAAACACTTTCTTTTTGTCTCAAAATTTTGAAGTTTGTGTGCTTAACACCTGACTGGCAAAATTTTGGACTTTGATTTTTTATCCAAAGGCTGTTTTACGGTCCGCCATCACTCATGTTCAAAACTGGCCGATTGGACCTCAGAGGGTTGGACCTAAGGAAAAATGACGTAATTTACTCGCTAGCCTAAAATTTCAGCCTGAGGAATTTTCTCGACAATCGACAAGTTCGCATTATATATAGCACACCTCCTTTGTCTAAAGACGAAATTTTTTTTGCCGAAGTCGCGGTCAAGGTAGATGATGAACTGCTCGAAATTATGCGTCAGAAAATTAAAACTTTTAATAATGGGATATGTTTCCGCTTTTGAAGTTTCAGGAAGATTCTGAATGATGTAAAATCAAATTTTTAGTTATTTGTTCGATCTTTGGAAATTTCTAACACAAGGCGCAAGGCATCCAAAAGACTACATGGACAGCGCAGTTTGAAATGTGAAAGAATAACAACTAAATAGCAGCTGACAAAGAATATTTGTGTCATTTCGACAACGTTGCTTCGTGACCTGTCAAAATTCCCGCGTATTCATTTGCACGGCTGCGTAGCTGGCAGTATTGTTGGCGAGGAGAATGGGGTGGGGCGCTGTAAATACTGCCTGCCCGAAAACTTGAGCGCTTACCAGTCGACTAAAATTTCCGGAAATTCCGGTACAGAATCAAATGGTACGGAATGTTTCGAAATTCTCGGTCAATCTCTGGAGGTTGTCCTTTTTCTCGAAACTATGGAAATTCCGGGAATTCTCTGTACCATTTGAAGTTCCATTTCTCTTCATGCTTAGTCCCAGTTTTCCCCCCGCGACTGGCAAGTGAAAATGAACGGGTTCTTCCAATGCAGCGCGAGTTATACTTTACAAGTGACAATTTTGTCATTATTTTTGCGACACCTTTGTTTTGATGAGAACGGAGAAATCGCACCACCCATCAGTAAGTTTAAAACTAACCGTATTATCAAAGCAATATTTAGCTAATATTTTATTGCAAATCGATTCTTTATTGTTGTACGGCAATCTATACTTTTAATAAAGAACGGATGTATATTGTCCCGAAAGATGAATAGCCGCCTAGGATCCTCGCCTTAGAACACGAGTTACACTACTCAAAATAATGTCAAACCTGTTAGCGACGGCTCGAGCAGGATTTGCTTTTGCGGTGGAATTGCAGGTCGTCCAGATCCAGTGTGTCCAAGTGGCATCTTTCCTGGGGACCGCTTTAGCGAAAAGCTCGCATGTTTCCTTCGTCAGGCGGAAATGACTTTGAAATTCGTCAGAAAAGTAAGAAGGTAAAGTTCGTTCATTTAAATTTCTTCTCCTATATACAACTGTGAAATAAACAATGCCGTCGCTGACATCTGAAAGCCCGTTTACTCAGAGTCGTATAATAACTCTATGGCCAGTTGAAGTGTTGTTCTAATATTGCTATCGAGTTTCGCCAAATTTGGCGCCAACTCATGAACTTGACTGCCTGAAACCGGTGTGGCAACGAATCGGAAAAAACCGTTCCATTCGCCGAGTGAAATTTTCGGAATGTCAAACCCGTATTTTTGGTCGAATGGTAAGAGCTGCTTTTGCTCTTTTAATGCCGCCCACTTTGAATCTAATTACAAACAGCCAATCAGAGTAAAGCTGTAATGCGAAACCAAGTTGTAGAACAAGTGTCAATATTTGGGCGCAAAATTTATGAGCAGCATGCACGTATGTAGTTAACACAGATGTCAATTTGGAAGGCATGAGGAAGACTGTCCGAGTAAATCCTGAACGATTGCTGTAGATTATGTGCATGTAATCTGAAATTGCAATTCGGAGATTATAAAAAAACACCCTTTTTAATATCGACCGAAAGCTGGTTTAAATCAAGGGAGACCATGAATGAACCACCGATCGACGATGGAATCATCACACCTCAAGCCAAGAACTCTCTATAGCGGAATGTCGATTTAGTATCTAATTGTAACTACTCAAGTACAAGTTCTGATCGTTAATCCAAGTTCCCGTGTTGATGTGTTCTCTCCGTTTGACGAGAAAACTAAATCAGTGATCTGAAAACTGTTGCCAATTTAATATTGCAGAACCTGAATGTGCGAAGCGAGCTCGGAAACCATTAATTTGTCTCTGATTCTGTGTTAAAGAGGTCGAGCCCAGACGACCTCGCAGCATATTCCAACAGCATTTTATTTCACAAAGCTGTTCCTCAAAGGTGCCTGTAATGTTAAAGATTCACCAGAGAGTAAATTGAAGGCGAAAATTTCCCTTGCACTGTTGACCTCAGTATCTGCGAAACGATCACAAGCAACGTTTTTGATGACAATATTTATCTCTCGCCAAAGTGAAGATCGTGTATATCAAGCGTGGGTAGAATAACCATAACATCTTTGCCGGAAAGCAACACCATCGCAGCAGTCTCCTACTCGTTCTTGAGCAAAATTTCCCGTTCTTTTTTAATGTTTAGATAGGGAAAAGCTTTTGATATACTTCCTTCGATGGTCGACGTTATTTCAAAGAAGGGACAAACTTAACGAAGGTCTGAAGTAACATTTGATTGATGTGTTCTTGATATCAGCAATCAGAAATTTCCGTCCTTTCCTTGCATTACTGATCCAAACTAGATGCTTCTGTGAAGCATACACTGGCTTGCCTGTGGTACGTGCTACAGAAAATCAGAAGGCGGTATTGAAATACAGCATTCCAGTCTCTGAAGAATAACAAATAAAAGAGAAGCGAGAAACATTGGCTTCTGGGCTGACATGTTGATAATTTTCAAGTTCCCTCACAACTTCTTTTCACCACAAGTGTGCCCTATGAGCATCCGAAAACTTTGTAATACTAAACTTCACTGAAGTCAAGCCCTGTTTCGCGGGGTTAGTGTTGGGATGGGAGACCAAAACAATAAACCCCTCATAAAAAACAGAAACATCTGACCGAAAATACTATTAACGCTAACAAATGCTGATGATGAAAAAGCAAATAAATATTGATACACAGTTTTCAGAAAGAGCAGAAGGAAGTTTCCCGGACGGTCGATCGAGAATAAAATATTTACGACATGAAAACAACATTAATTTTGAACCTTGAATATAGATCGTTTTCACTGTCACGCAATAAAAAAAATAAATCAAAAACTATCCAGTGCAAAACGCTAAGAAATTGTTATCTTATAGCAGATAAAGAAATAAGACACTTGTCCAAGTTTTAGGCCTCTGCGTTTCCCCAAACTTCAGATATTCGTCGAAATGTTTCGCAGGCCGGAAAATAGTGTAAACATCTGGAACTGACTTTGGCTATCTAGGCGACTGATTATCACTACTAAAAAAACAAGCATTTACATAAGCACTTTTCCTAATGCTCTAACTTCTAAAAGGGCTCAAAATCATGAGATAAGTATATATTTTTCAACAAACTTGATCGTAGCTTTGTGTCACGCACCTACATAATCCGGAAATTCAAAATGCTCTGGTTTCCAAACGAAGCACGCTATTGAGCTGTGAAATTGTCAACAGATATAGATATGCCGCCTCCTATGCCTGATGAGGATAAAAACTTTGGTGGATCTTTAGTTTTAGATTTTGGAAGGTGATGAAGTCACGTGAAAACGATCTATAGAATATAAAAAGTTACGATCAGCGACAAACATTTTGGGAGATTTTTGCTACGTTCAAGTAAATTGCAAAATCGAAAGTGACATGGCCGGAATTCAGCGGGCGCCGTGATTATGTTACCGCGGCATGTTTACTAGCCAAACAGTGAAGCATCTGTGTCAAATGATGGCAAGATACCGGGTTTTTGTAAGTTTCTTTTTCTGTCAAGTGTTATAAAGTTTGACAATGAAATGAGCGAAGTCAAAACAAAGATCACAATCGCCCAACTCTTGTTTATGCAAAGTCAAAATTTACTCTCCAAGACGCGTACGACGTTATTTATCACCAGGTAATTCCATCATTTTGGAAATAGCAGCTACTTTATTATTCATCTGCGTCACAAGTTTTCACTGATTTTGGGCCTCATTTTGTTGAAACTCAAGCACGCTTCCAACAGGCCTGTGAACCCTTCCTGCTTACAGAGCAATACTAAAAAACCTCTCCCATATCACATTTGAACCTTAAGCTCGAAAATTCAATACACAACATGATATTATAATTCACAAACGAAGAAAATACCACAGAATCCTTTTCCAGCGAAAATTTTATTGAAACAAACAACATATTTGCTCTTAGAGGCGAAAACCTCTTCCTATTTGATTGCGTGCGTGAAGACAAGAAACTCAATTGTGTCAAATTACCATGTACTTCAGGTAAATACTGCTCACTTTGATTTCGTCTCGACGGGCGATAGATTGTTCTCGAAGTCCAGTGCTCGTCGCTTTTGAGATTCCTGCCTATTTTATCCAACTGACTTTGTATTATTGAGCTCCATAAGGGTATATTTTGTTTAAGGATCTACTAAAACACCATTCGCGTTACATGACTTTCGACGCCATTGCAGGCTAAGTTAATGATTCTACTGTGTCCACCAGAGAAATCTACGCATTTCCACTACCCTCTCGATCCTAAGATAATACTCGCAGAAGGCTCTATCCACAAAGACACCACTTACCAGGGGAGTGACAGGCAAGACTTTTACCGACACGGAAAAAAAAAAAAAAAAAACTAAAAGAAACTAGATGCTTCTGTGAAGCATACACTGGGTTGCCTGTGGTACGTGCTACAGAAAATCAGAAGGCACTGAATTGTGTGGTATTGAAATACAGCATTCCAGTCTCTGAAGAATAACAAATAAAAGAGAAGCGAGAAACATTGGCTTCTGGGCTGACATGTTGATAATTTTCAAGTTCCCTCACAACTTCTTTTCACCACAAGTGTGCCCTATGAGCATCCGAAAACTTTGTAATACTAAACTTCCCTGAAGTCAAGCCCTGTTTCGCGGGGTTAGTGTTGGGATGGGAGACCAAAACAATAAACCCCTCATAAAAAACAGAAACATCTGACCGAAAATACTATTAACGCTAACAAATGCTGATGATGAAAAAGCAAATAAATATTGATACACAGTTTTCAGAAAGAGCAGAAGGAAGTTTCCCGGACGGTCGATCGAGAATAAAATATTTACGACATGAAAACAACATTAATTTTGAACCTTGAATATAGATCGTTTTCACTGTCACGCAATAAAAAAAATAAATCAAAAACTATCCAGTGCAAAACGCTAAGAAATTGTTATCTTATAGAAGATAAAGAAATAAGACACTTGTCCAAGTTTTAGGCCTCTGCGTTTCCCCAAACTTCAGATATTCGTCGAAATGTTTCGCAGGCCGGAAAATAGTGTAAACATCTGGAACTGACTTTGGCTATCTAGGCGACTGATTATCACTACTAAAAAAACAAGCATTTACATAAGCACTTTTCCTAATGCTCTAACTTCTAAAAGGGCTCAAAATCATGAGATAAGTATATATTTTTCAACAAACTTGATCGTAGCTTTGTGTCACGCACCTACATAATCCGGAAATTCAAAATGCTCTGGTTTCCAAACGAAGCACGCTATTGAGCTGTGAAATTGTCAACAGATATAGATATGCCGCCTCCTATGCCTGATGAGGATAAAAACTTTGGTGGATCTTTAGTTTTAGATTTTGGAAGGTGATGACGTCACGTGAAAACGATCTATAGAATATAAAAAGTTACGATCAGCGACAAACATTTTGGGAGATTTTTGCTACGTTCAAGTAAATTGCAAAATCGAAAGTGACATGGCCGGAATTCAGCGGGCGCCATGATTATGTTACCGCGGCATGTTTACTAGCCAAACAGTGAAGCATCTGTGTCAAATGATGGCAAGATACCGGGTTTTTGTAAGTTTCTTTTTCTGTCAAGTGTTATAAAGTTTGACAATGAAATGAGCGAAGTCAAAACAAAGATCACAATCGCCCAACTCTTGTCTATGCAAAGTCAAAATTTACTCTCCAAGACGCGTACGACGTTATTTATCACCAGGTAATTCCATCATTTTGGAAATAGCAGCTACTTTATTATTCATCTGCGTCACAAGTTTTCACTGATTTTGGGCCTCATTTTGTTGAAACTCAAGCACGCTTCCAACAGGCCTGTGAACCCTTCCTGCTTACAGAGCAATACTAAAAAACCTCTCCCATATCACATTTGAACCTTAAGCTCGAAAATTCAATACACAACATGATATTATAATTCACAAAGGCAGAAAATACCACAGAATCCTTTTCCAGCGAAAATTTTATTGAAACAAACAACATATTTGCTCTTAGAGGCGAAAACCTCTTCCTATTTGATTGCGTGCGTGAAGACAAGAAACTCAATTGTGTCAAATTACCATGTACTTCAGGTAAATACTGCTCACTTTGATTTCGTCTCGACGGGCGATAGATTGTTCTCGAAGTCCAGTGCTCGTCGCTTTTGAGATTCCTGCCTATTTTATCCAACTGACTTTCTATTATTGAGCTCCATAAGGGTATATTTTGTTTAAGGATCTACTAAAACGCCATTCGCGTTACATGACTTTCGACGCCATTGCAGGCTAAGTTAATGATTCTACTGTGTCCACCAGAGAAATCTACGCATTTCCACTACCCTCTCGATCCTAAGAAAATACTCGCAGAAGGCTCTATCCACAAAGACACCACTTACCAGGGGAGTGACAGGCAAGACTTTTACCGACACGGAAAAAAAAAAAAAAAAAACTAAAAAAAAAAAAAAGAAAACAAACAAACTAAACGCAGACCTTGACTGGGTTTGCCCATAGGCAACCCAGTAAAAAAAGAAAACAAACAAACTAAACGCAGACCTTGACTGGGTTTGCCCATAGGCAACCCAGTAAAAATTGCAGCAATAGAGGGACTATTTATTTGATACTAAGGTATCGAAATTTTTGGCTGAATTTCAATACGAATACAGGTTCCACATGTTGTTCTCGCCAAACAACTGTTGCGTTTCTGCCGCATTTTTAGGTTAAATCCGGTCACTTAATTTGTTCAAGAAAAAAAGCCCCAAGCCCGTCGCCATGGACAGGAAATCTTTCAAAGCCCGTTCGGCTTTTTCCCGACCCGGTCATCGTACGAACCGTCCCTTACCACATTAGCATGAGATTTGCTCATTTCAAGGTCACTTTCCAGCAAGCTGGAATTTATATACCCCCTCGGAGCTTGAGGGGTCAAAGAGCAAATGCTCATCTCCTCGTCATGTTTAGCAGTTTTAGCGCCTTGACGAGTCAAATGCTCATAAAACTCAGTTTCCAAGTTGGCCATAGCACTCATCTGAAACATTCGAAGTCCAGTTGAAACCACTTACAATCGTCTTCCACTTGTAGTGGTCCAGTGAAAAAGCTGCACGCAGCGCGGTAGAGACCTTCGATCGCATGGGCTCTCGGAAACGATGGATCAACGGCAAATGTCGAGCGTTCTTGTTCAGCGCCGACTATTTACGAAGAGTGTCTACATCTTAGTGGACGAGTGATACAATTACATATCGCAGTGCCCACAACTACTCGTTCCTACTCTTCGCGTATCCACGAGTTAAAAAGGATAACTGAAGAATTAAAAGGGTTCGAGAAATGACTGTTTAAAGGAGTCCATAGCATCTGTTTGGTAGTTAAGAGCCACCCCCCTTAAGCAGCTGCGAGGAAAGCCTGGAAGAAAATTCAGTTTCTTAGTTGGCTTGATATCTCAGTTGATAGAGCAGTGCTTGGCAATCGCATGGTCATGGGTTCTGGGGCTCGTTCATTCCTGGATTTTGTCCAGGCTTTCTTTGCATCTGCTTAAGTTGCTGCCTAAGTGCGATGATCTCCAACTCTCATGTATTTCAATTTCCGTTGTTCAAATAAAAGGTAAAGGTATAGTCACTTTATTTAACGTCGGTAGTTTCTCGTAGCAGCTACAAGGCTGGTATTAATGGAAGCCGACAGCGCGCCTTGTTCCCTCCTCCCTCTGCCATTTATAGCCACGCGGATCAGAGGAAAGTCGGCAGACCTTGAACTCACCAAGGATCGAACTGGGGACCCCTTGCTCCGAAAGCCACGCACTAATCAACTGAGCTACGCCTGCTCCTAAATATATCAAAATTTGATAAACTGTGTGTCATAAGCCTCCACAAGTTTATGGATTTTTTCACTGAATACTTGATATATAAGAAAAAAATAATAAAACGTAGTCAATGTGAACTGTTTTATTGGGAGACGTCACTTGGAGTGCATTGTCGGGATCTCATTCCTAACCACCAATGATTTCAGAATGTTTGCTCCTTAGGTGCGCATAGCAAATGAACGCAATGGCTATTGTGCAAATACAAGGCAGAAATATTATGAGGGCTGTAAAATATGCGAACGGGTATAAACTAGTTGACAGTAGGAACCGCAAAGCGATTCAAAAATCCTCTGCACAAAAGGAAAGGGGATTAGAGGTTTTTTGAAGTTTGGATCAGTATTATATGTCTGTCTGTGTGTTTGCAGCTGTTGGTAGACAAATCGTTGCCATTCTCACTACACAGTTGAGGCGGCGATCAGTTTGGATCAGTGTGGAAAGATGAAAAATGTCATCATTCACTTCTCGTTTTCAATTTACCTTCCTCATCAGATTCAGTAGCTTTTTGTGCCCCGTTTTGGGCTGAAATTAACGCACTTTTGTTATCTTACATGCATTTCGTGCTTATTTTCAGGGTCACACCAGTGGCTGCGAATACTTGAAAGTTCCATGTGTACATCCTGAGTGTGATTGGACGGGGGAAAAAGCTCTGCTTCCCGAGCACCTGGAAATCGAATGCGACTTTCGGCTAGTGCCTTGTGAATTTTGTCATTCTTCAGTAGTCTCTCGAAAGATGAAGGTATGTTATCTATTGTAAATACGCGTTGCGCACGACCTTTTTGAAAAACTCGTGCCTGACAGTGCGGTGATTAATCATGTTTATCTTCACCATATTGCTTTGAGTTAATGATAATATGTAGCTTTAGCCAAGCCTAAAAGCGGAGCTCCCGTTTCTTACCCCAGAAAGCAATATAGTGTACATGCAAATTTCTCCAATTTCGTCGCCTCTTCTCTCCTGCTCTTTATCTCGTTGCTTGTCACCAATATGATTTCCCGCCAGAAAAACTCGGGTTGCCAAATGCAGCGCTGCCACGCGATTTCCCGCTAAGGAAAATTGCCACTCCCGTCCCCAGAGGCTGTCCTGCCTCCCCATCTCCACGCCGACAGTCTGTAGGGGCGGACGGATTGACGTACGAGATGTCATAATCAAAAATGTCTCTCCTGGATAGACTTCCCAAAAAAATCGTACCCTTAGTGCTTCGCTGTCGCCCTTGCGCGCCTGCGCTCCGCTATTACACAGTGAAGTAAGCTTCAGTTTCCAGAATTTCGTGGAGAAAATCGTTGTGGCATTCCAATAAAATCAACTATTGCACGGTTAAAAACCCACACAATGTTAGAACAGAGAAGATGACTTTGCTCACGTTTTAGTGGTCTCTCTTTCTAGTATATCATAGTCGCATAGGCGGCCTCAAGCTGAATACAAATGAATGAATGAGTGAACGACCGAACGAATGAACGAATGCATACCATATGAAGAGAAGCACATGACTTTGAAGCGTGTAACTTGAAACTCTTTTTCTTGAAACAAAGCTGGGGATTTTAGGACACCAATTTTATGCCCAAACATAGACAAAAATAAGATCGAAGCTGCACACGCGGGAAAATGCACGAGCTACGTTACATCCAAATAAGGAAATTTTTAATCTCAAAAAAACCTCAGCTATGAACCAGAGATAAACGCTTCAAGGTCATGAGCTTCTGATATGAATGAATGAATGAATGAATAAATGAATGAATGAATGAATGAATGAATGAATGAATGAATGAATGAATGAATGAATGAATGAATCTTGCATAAAAATCAAGTTCGGAGAAGAGTAACGAACGAAAACGTTTATCAGTGTGGAACGAGCTACATATGCAGTGGATACCGGGCAACTTCTTTTTCATTTAAAATTTATTGAAAGTACATTTCATTAATTACACAAGTATTCGACACTATTTACACAGTGCTCTTCGTCATTCCTTTCTTGTAGGATCACCAGGACAATGAATGTCCTGTTTTTCCAATTGATTGTGATAAGTGCAATAAAGCAAGAATTCCTCGAGGAAAGGTGAGTTGACCTGAGACTTTCACTTACACAGAGTAAAGCAGTTTGCTTTTCGTCGCTCAGTTGTAGTGTGACTGGGCTTCTCTCATACAAATACATGCTCCAACATTCTGTCCGTAAACCAGAGCTACCTTACCTTTTGTAAACAGCGTGGATTTAAATACTTCTTAAACGAGTCCGAAGGCAGCACTGTAAGTTATGGCTCGCAATTTATGGCCCGAGTGTTGAGCACGAAAGCCATAATTTGAACTGGAACAAAGATATTTGTTGTCGGTATCTTCTGGTAATCAAACTGGAAAGGAAAGCACACTGGCAAGAAGTCAAGTGGGCAATGGAGTGAGGTGCGGGATTGAGGAAAATGATTTCAGTTAATTTTTAACGAAACGAGGCAGGATACAATGTGCTCTTTTGTTTTTCATAAGGTGCAAATGAGATGCAAGGTGGTTTTCTGCAATCCCACACCTTAGTGAGACAGTGCTGCTAAATTGGCCAACCATATTACGCGCACTATGAGAGAAAGAGCGAGATATATCATAAAGCTCTTTAAATCGGTTGTTTCCCAAGGAAAAGCCCTGTGCATTGTGCTGCTCTACCTCTGCCATGTTCGACAAGATGGTTGTAACAGAGATATCCATAACAGTGTAATTGTTAAGTGCCTTCTTTATTCAAATATCAATGCTACGCGGCCAACGTTTGAATTATCGTACCCCTTCTCGTTACTCTCTCGTGATCAGTCAAAAGCATTTTAAAGTGCCACTATGATAAAAAAATCACTACCTTTTTTCCTTCAAATTTTGAAAGTTTACTTGCTTAACACCTGACTGGCAAAATTTTGAGCTTTGATTTTTAATCAAAGGCTGTTTACTTTGAATGTACCGAGTTTTGGACTTCACGGGCCGCCATTACCCACGTTCAAAACTGACCGATTGGACCTCAGAGGGTTGGATCTAGGGAATAGTGTCGTCATTTACTCAATAGCTTAAGAGTAATGCATATAAATTCAGCCGCGTACACGCGCATTGCATTCTTAAACTAGCGAGCCATTGACGTCATTTTCAGCTCGATCCAGCTTTCTGAAGATTTAAAGTTAGTAACGATGGATCATTAAATAGAAAAAAAAATACATTTAAAATAAACAGGTGCCTTTTTTAAATCAAGGCTTAAAACTTGGTGTCACTTAGTGCTTAGTTAACATAGTTTTGAACTCCAAAGAAAACGAAGAATTTCTTTATTTTTTGGTCATAGTAGCACTTTAGTTAAAGAGAAAATCCTAAGACTCTCGTCTAAGGACGGGGTTAGGGGTGAGGTGGGTGGTTCTTAGAACTTGGTCTATTAGTTGTAGGAAGTTTCGCTCCTCAAGAGAAAGGAAAGCGACAGTGGCGATCAATTTAAGTGGATTGATTAGAAGTAACAAAACACTTTCTTATAACCTTACAGCTGGCAGATCATCAAAATCCTATTATGGGAGATTGCGAGGGAATACAAGGTCCGTGTCCATTTTCTCAGATTGGTTGCTCCAAGACAGAGGTAAGCTTGACATCCTATTTTTAAATACAACGTTACAACTGGATAAATTTTGGTAAAAGAAAAAGTGGTCTTGGTTATAAGATTTATGAGCAGAAAATTATTTCTGCGAAGCCTATAATGACATGACATCAACATCTGTTTGCGAAATATTGACTTACTCTCATTGAAGAATACCTTGCAAAATTCAGTACACACTCAACTTGTTATATTTGCTTCTTAAATTATAATCCGCCGTATCAGGGCAAAGCTTCAAGTGTTCTGCGTCTGATTTCAAGGACGACGTATTGCGTAGATTGCGTATCCAATATAAAGGAGTGTTTTGCTTTACAGGTCCTCAGCCAAAAGGAGAAGAAAGAACATTTGATAAATGAGAACATTCATCACAACGTTCTCGTTCTCCAGTTCGCTCTTCGCGTGAGCGGAGAAATGGAATCCGTCCTGAGATCTGATCCGAGGAATGTGTCTAGAAGACAACAAATATTTGCGAACTACGACAATGTTATCCAAGATATCCTTAACCAGATTCAAATACATTCAGAGGTAAGAAGAAATCTACAGGAAAAATTGCTTGAACACAGTGAGAGGATTACATCGTTGGAGAGAAAGGTCGCGACAGCGAATATATCAGCTGGGTCCGGTGGGGCATCTGCTCAACGTGTTTCTGAGGGTGAAGGCAGCTCAACCAGTGCTGATATCACGAGAAGAGTGATAAATCTAGAGAACAAAACTGCAGACCACGAAGTACTTATGGTGGAAAACAATCGCACCGCGATGGAAACAAGTCGAGAAGCTGCCAATCTTAGGAGACAGCTTGATACTGTGCAGGAGACTACACGAAGGACAGAGCGAAGGATGGAGTCCATTGAGCACACACTGGCTCTGAGGAATGTCACCCTTGCTGATTTAGAAGAGTACGTGCGACAACAAGAGTTTTCAAGCTACGACGGCCAGTTGACGTGGAAGATTACTGAATTTGCGCGAAAACGAAACGAAGCCGTGAGTGGCCAACAAGTGTCTTTCTACAGCCCGTGCTTCTTCACCAGTCGCTATGGCTACAAAATGTGCGCACGTATCTATTTGAATGGAGACGGCATGGGGCGAGGCTCACACATCTCGGTGTTCTTTGTTGTCATGCGCGGACAATACGATGCATTACTCCGCTGGCCATTCAGACAGAAGGTGACCTTCATGCTATTGGATCAAGACAATGTTGAACACGTGATTGATGCCTTCAGACCTGATCCAAGCAGCTCATCCTTCCAGAGACCAAGAAGGGAAACAAACATCGCCAGTGGTTGCCCCATGTTCTGTTCCATCGCGGAACTGAATAATCATGCATATGTGCGTGACGACACCATGTTTTTGAAAGTCATCGTGGATACCGCGGATTTGTAGGAGAGGTTGGCCTGTGTGGAAGGTGCGAAAAATGGGAATTGAGATTTGGAAGCAGACGCGTGCAAGAGGGTCAGGGATAGCGGATCTTAGATCTTAGATCTTAGATCCGGTATTCGCGCCTTTCTCGCGCGCCTAATTCCAATTTCCTCGTTCCTTCTTCTAGCACCTTCCACGCAGGCTATAAACGGGTCAAAACCAAATCAACCGTAGCTTTCAAGATTTTATTAACCCATTGACTCCTGAGAGTGAAAGTTAACAAATTTTAGGCTCTGTCTAACACCAGACGATTTTACTCATCAACTTGGAACGTCCTGGGGTGCCTGTGGAGGAGTGAATTGGTTAACCAGATGAAAACTATGTCCCCTCCATTAACCCATTGACTCCTAGGAGTAACACTTAACAGATTTCACTCTGTCTAACACCAGACGATTTTACCCGTCAACTGTGGGGAGTCCTGGGCTGCCCGGGAGTCCTGGGTTAAAGCGTCAATTATATTGAATCGGTAAGTCCTTTTAAAAGATAAGGGTTGTAAAGAATGCAGAATTCGGGTAGTGGCGACCATCAACAAATTAGCAATCGAAAAATGAACTTTTACCAATTTTCAGCTTGGAATTGATATTGCATTTCTGCTACTACTTCGTGCATTCCTCTGCGAAGAATGTTTGGATCGGCTCGGACGATGAATGATGTGAGGTGAGCAGAAACAAATGATTCACTTTTAAGTTTGGTAACTTTTATCTAACACTGATTTGATAAATGGTATGCGCAGTCCGCATTTCGCGAAGGTATTCGAGGCAGACTGCGTAACATGATAATAGAAACTAATGAATAAAGTAAATTAGTCAATATAAGTGAATTTTAAATATAAATAGGTAGATAAGTACACACATTCGTTCGTAAAGCAAGTGGATATTAAACATATGTATATATGCTCACTGGCTAACTGGTTTGCGCATGCTCACTAGCCCGCTAGTTTGAGCACTCTGGCATGGCTTAGATGTACCACATGTGTGGGGGACATTTGAGGTGCCTTTTTAAGCCTAACCTCCATCCTAGACATCATCACTGCACTGACGAGGCCCAAAAGGCCGAAACAATATTGTCTGCAGTTATACATATATGTAGAGGAATATGTGATATAATTAACAATAGTTAGTGATTTTAGAGATTAACGTCAAGACATCAACATAATATTCCTCATCGTCGAGAACCGCAAGCAAAAGTTGATGAATTTTGTACTTAAAAGGTCTCTTCCTATGCAAATCAGGTTTAAAGCAACCTTAGCTCCAAGGATCGAAAAAGAATTATTAAGCTGAGCACTTAATCTTGACTTATAAACAGAAAAATGACCAGCATCAAAAGATCTTGTGCTACAAGCGTGAACATCACTTGAATATGTGAAGAGATGACAACCATTCCTAGGCGCGGAATCGGCAGATATGTCATGGATAAGTGAACAAACCATTTCAAAATAAAGTGTATTGAGAGGTAAGGCCCGGTTCATACGTCGAACTTCACATGTTCCGAATCTAATGCAAATGCGAAAAATCTATTGTTTATGCTCATTTGCATTAGATTCCGCACATGTAAAGTTCGATGTTTGAACCGGGTCTTAGATGTCAGATAAAGAGATAAAGTGGTGGTAACATGAGATCTATTACTAATAAAAAACAGTAGCCGAAGGGCACGTTTCTGTAAAACAAATATCTTTCTCAAATCAATCTGCGCACCTTGACACCATGCAGCAATGCCGTAGGATATAAATATCAAAGAACGATAAATTTAGAGAGACGTAGTGTCATAATCGTGCAATAAGTCAAAATACTCTACTTATTTTAGAGGCAATATAGTCAACATGAAATTTCCTCGTTAAATTTTTATCGATAAGCACCCCCAGGAACTTCACGTAATCTTTAAATTCATTTTTTAAATTGTTTTTTTATTAGCTTTGCATTTATGATACCAAAAAAAAAAAAAAAATCAAGGGAAAAAAACAAGAAAACAACAACAAAAACATACAGCCAAAATATTAGCTTTCCCAGGGACATCGCAAGAGTGAGTAGCCAATTACTGTGGGCCCATTCATGGGAAGTTTGACCATTTGGGGTATTGTCAAATATCCTTACATTAATCAGAAAGTTAAACTTCTTTTGTGATGGTCTGAACATGACAAAATTTGATGTTTTAGCATTTATGGTCAGTTTATTAGCAATTAAAAAAAGTGCCCCTGTGATTTTAAAGGTGTGTTTGCTTAACACCTGACTGGCAAAATTTTGAGCTTTGATTTTTATCCAAAGGCCGTTTACTTTGAGTGTAAGTTTTGGATTTCACGGTCCGCCATTACTACTCACGTTCAAAACTGACCGATTGGACCTCAGAGGGCTGGATCCAGCGAAACGTGACGTCAAAGGCTCACTAGCTTAAAATTTACTCCCGTGCTGCATATTAAGGACGGTGCCTACTATTGTTATTGCGCATACGTTCTGCGCATCTCCAGATACTCGGATTTCCTATCGCCGATGCTTACTAATACAGGGATATTTTGGCACGGTTTAAAACTTCCGGAGAAAGTAGATCTTAGTAAGTACTCTTGGTTTCCAAAAAGAAAATTGGGGGTTATCATGCATTTTTGGGAGAAACGTAAGCTTGAATTAGAGAAAGAACGCCATACATTGCTTTGTATTTTAAAGCTTTTTACAAAGATTATTCATGAATTATCTTTGAAAAATGCGTGGTTACCCCTAATTTTCTTGTTGGATTTCAATAACACTTGTTAAGATCTACATTTCCTGCATAATCCCACACCGAGGCAAAAATATCTTTAATTAGTAGGCACCGTCCTTAAAACGCATTGCATTCTCAAACTAGTGAGCCTTCGACGTCATTTTCTCTTCGAACCAGCTCTCTCAAGATTTTAAAGTTAGGAATGGCGGACCATTAAATAGAAAAATTCTAGTTGCAATAAACAGGTGTCTTTTTGCATTAAGGCTTAAAACTTTGGTCGCTTAGTGTTTGGTTAACATAGTTTTGAACATCCAAAGAAAAATAAGAATTGATTTTTTGGTCACAGGGGCACAGTCATATACATTCTGCAATTCAACGTTTATTACATTTTCTGCTGACTTCAAATCCTTATTAGCATACAATAAGTTAGTATCATTAGCAAATAAGTAAAAGACCAAACTTCTCAGAATAATAAAACATATCATTTATGTAGATCAAAAAGAGAAGAGGGCCTAAGACAGAGCCTTGGGGGGGGGGGGGGGGGCTCTTTTTAGCAGACGGGGGACCTTTTTAGACCTTAACGACAAGTTACTTTATAGTCTTTGAACACTCCCAGTTTTCGCGGGCTTGCTACGGCCCTGTGTTAATAAAATATTTAGTTCTGCACTTGAACAATGGTAGCTTTCTAGGATCTCTGAGTTCATAGCTATGCATATGATTAGTGCGCTCAGGTAGCAAATCACACAAGCAAGCAATCAAAAACTACTGAGAGTAGTGGCATGTGGTGACACGAAAACACATAAAAGAATTTCAGGACATAAGAACAAACACGTAGTCTAGATAAATACATAATAAACAGAAAATGTAACAAGGTAATTAGGAGAACGAGCCGTAGCGTGCTCAAATATATTTTAACCTTGATTTTTAGCGGTACTTTTAGTAATTTTAATCATAGTTGAAGAATGTAAATATGTGCTTATTTTACCATTTTAATTCTTCTTTGCTATTTTGTATTCATGGTCTTTAATCGGTGCGGTTCCAAGAAACTCGCTCCTCTGCAAAGCTATGTGGGACTTTGCCTTATGTTATCTTAAGCCTAAGGGGCTGGGAGAAATTAAGCTGCAATATTAAGCTGCATTTAAATATAGGTACTTAATTCAGATTTAAGTTATTGTTTACAGAAAAAAACAATGAGGTGTTAATCGGCATCCGATATGTGCGAGAAAGTCAGGCACCAAATATATGAACACCAACACAGTGATAAATATTGATTATACCCTCAAGCAAGAACTAAATTGGCATGAGCAAGGGAAGGATGTCCTCGACGTACATACTATATAATAACTCAATTTATTAATGATGAATTTGCTCGAATGACATTTTGGGATTTTAAGTGATATGGCCATCGAATTCTTGGAAATTAAAAGAACTCTAGATCACACCTGAGGTGCGTTTTCAGCTGTGGTGACGCTGTGTTCACTGGAATTTTCAAAGTGAACGTAAAAATACACTAATATAACTTCAGTCCAATAAAAGGGTCTTGTTCCAGCCAAGGATCAAGGCAAAGGGGCATAGTCGCTCGCATGACTGAGGCATAGAAACGTTTGTTGTTTACGTCGAGTAAGAGAGTGAAGCACTTCGCACCTCTGAACCCTTCCTTGACAATCTGTATCTGCCTCTGTGTTGTGTGTAGAAGTCAACTATATAAATGACATCCTGACTTGAGTAAAGCAAAAATGTTAATAATTACAACTACTATGTAGTGTAAAAGAAGCTCATGAAGGGGTTAATTGACCAATGTATATAATCTATTACTGGTGGACACTTCAGTGTTTCTCACTTTGTTATGATTTTTTTGTTAAGCAAAATAGGTAGATTCCATTTTGTCTAAGTAATTTTCAGAAGATGCCAGACCGTGTTGAGAGCATTAGTAATACATGCACTCTTCTGACAGCTCGTGTGCTTATTTGTTGGTCTTATGATATGACCAGTGGCAGAATGGAATCTATTTGTTTAGCGGCTTTAGTTCATAGTATAATCACTTGTCTGTATAAGTATACATTTGCTAAAACAAAAACAATAAAATAATCAAGTGATGTGTCTTGTGCTTGTTGATTCTGTCGAGATTTTTAAGAGGGCTCTTTGACGTTTTCTCTCTGTATGACCTCGCATTCGATTTCACTTGATCGCTGTGGTTTTCCAAATCAGTAATATCCTATGACTTACTCTTCCCACTCTTTACTCTTACTCTGTCCACTCTTTACTTGGTCAATGCAGTCGGTTTATCATTTGCCTGCGAGTTTTAACTAACGAAATCCTTAGAATAAAACATTTAAGAGCCTCTGACCTCAAAGTACAATACGTTTTGAAATATTTTCCTATTTACGTCTGCACAAGTTACTAAAGCCATCGAAAAGGGTCGAACCCACGACCGAGCTGCATTGCAAAGCACTTTGTGCGCAGCGTGAGCCATCATGAAACCATGTTTATTCGTTGCAGTCCCTGAAAAATTCAGGCAGGAAACAGGATTTGAACCCATGACCTTTGTGATACCGCCCCAGTCTCACTCTGCATGGTGGGACACTTACGTAACGAACAAATTTAGGGCGAAACAAGGAGATGAAAACCGGTCTTTCCTTGCGTGCTAAGTATATTGTTTGTAGTATTAAGCCTAAGCACTCGTTCTAGAATCATGGTTAGTTTTTATGACCGCCGAGGGTTGCAATTTAGGGAGTTTAAAGGGAAAGTACGGTCTAGAAAAAGTTTCTCTGAATCGAACGTTCTTTACCTGTAATTGTCATACTTGAACACTCATTTGGACTAAATGTGTTTAAATAGCCAGCAATAACGCTTCAAAAATAGGCAAATTTAAAATTGAAATCCGCCATCTTTGTTTTTGTGTATGCAAACGAGGCTATGACGTAGCAATAGTCAAGGATTTCTCCGGATGACTAAATGCACTTGATAAACACAGGCGAGGAGAGCAATGCTTTGTAGACTTCAATCTTAATCCAGAGGCTAAACTGTATTGATATTGGCTCCACCTCTGAACAGATTTACCTCGTGGTCGTTAAACTTAACAAATAGATTCCATGTTGCCGTGCGTCTGTTCAGTAATAGATCACAGATGACGTCAAAATGTGGTAAGAACAAAAAAGTGGGTTATTATATAAAGGGTTATTATATAAAGGGTTTTATATGTGAGTTATATGCAGGAGTTTTACAAAGCGGAAGAGAGCTTGCAGTGCTATCCTGCGTTCATTGCTGTGAAATAAATGCCTAGAAATCAAGTTTAATCTGTATACCGTGGCTTTCTACCAGATCCCTGTTACATCTTCAAAACAAACGATCGATTTATATATTTCCATCAAATGGTAAGAGTAAATCGTTTCAGTAGTTTCTATACTGCTAACAAAATTTAACCACATTTCAAGTTACGTTTATTAGCGCATAACAGTGAAAATCGTCTATATATGGCTTGATTCAGTTTTCTCGCTCCAATATAATGATATTTTGGACTAGTCGACTGAGATTTCCGTATGAAGCGAATGTCACCAAGACCAATATTCATATACCTGAAGATCCCGCTTGAAATCCTCCTTGGTAAAATGACAGACCCCAACAGTCAATATAGCAGTCTGGTTTTCACGTTTGAGGAATCCATCTAAGTTTTATTTTCGTCTGCCAACTTTTCTTTAAATCTAAATTTCCGGTGTGAGCTTCGGTATGCGTTCTCAGGTCTAGATATGTGTCTAGTTTCATCCCCATCGAAATCGTACACCCCAACATACCCCAACAGCGGTAATTGTTGATGTGAAAAAGCCTTGCTACAAGTATTGAGCAACATCTGAAAGTTTCGTCGGCTTATTCTAAATTAAAAGCTTCCCCGTGTAAAGGCAAACAAGTACTTTTGCTGAAGCATCGAAGACGACTGTCGCTGAAGGAAGAAAGTGAAAAAGGTACGCTTGTCCAATATTTCTTTATTGCATGTTCAAGTTTTTTGTCTTGTTTAAATTTGCTCTGGCTGATTTTTGCCGCATAGTTTGATTGACTATAGAAAATCTATAAGTATTTAGTGACTTGAGTTTCTGTCGCACTTATGGCCTACATGGCCTACTACCTATTGAACCACAAGGCCGTTTACCATAGTTTATCTTACATTTGAATTTCTCGAAGCAGAAAGGTCACACGACATTGAGAAAGTGATCGCGGAACGAAGAATTTAGTAAGGTCGAACACGTTTGTTGACTATTGCTACGTCATAACACGTCATATCCAAGATGGCGCTCTCCAAGTCACGAAAGAGGCAACTTCAAAGTGCTCTCGTCACATTTTAACAGGGAACTGAACAAAACGGCAATTATTTTCGAATTCCTAGGGAAAAGTTTTCGTAATTTAGAGAAACGTTTTCTAGACCGTACTTTCCCGTTAAGAAACGACGGCGGCTGCGACTACGACAACGCCAATAATATCATTGGTTAAGAGCACATGAATAATCGTGCTGCACGTGCAGCACGGATTTTAGCAAGAATGTTTGCGGTTCTCTGCAAAACGACGACGTAAAATGACCAAATTAGAGGTTTTGACGACAACTTAAGCATGCAGCAGAGAATCTTTCATTCTCTCTTTTCACTCTGCAGCGCTCGTACCAGTTTATTTTTAGTATACTTCACCCATATTGTAGGACGTGAACGAGACTGAATAATCGCGAAAGGGTTATGATAGAGTCAAGTTATATTTTGAAGAGACGTTTTCGTCGAGCGTCGTCGTCGTCGTCGTAGATCTTAAAGTCCCTTTTATTTGCATGTGGCATATTCACCTTGCCCCAGGCAACTGACATTTGCGCCGGATCCATTCAGTCACAACCCTGTAATACCTATGCAGTGCTATCAGGCCAAGTGGGATCTGACCGTTTTACGAGTTCGTATATAAGAAACCCATGAAGAATGTGGATACGAAGAGACGCAATGAATGAAAGACAAATATTTGAACTGCGGAAAGAAGCAGGATAAGATTTCAACGCAACAGGACGTTAACTGTTCGTGAAGAGTAGGGGGAAAATTGTAAACCGCCACGAAACGGATGTGGTATCTGCGCTATATAAATGCATTACCATTAATTAACTTTTATAATTGCTATGATCTAAAAATTAACATGTACATGTCTCTTTCTGAGATCAAGTTAAAGGAGGAAAAAAGGAGGTCAAATAAGTCGAAATGAGGCTACGAAGACTTACTGGGAAAGATTATTCTCAATCATGGTCTTAGTTTACTTTGCGTTCTTCACGTAGTTGTGTCCGAAGAGGGCGGTACTGTAACTATCAAATTCTTTTCCCTGGCTGGTCGCCTACGCAGCCGGTTCTTTTTGTCGTCATGCAGCGCTTCTCCCGACCCAAAGTACGGCTGAGTGGGAGCGGACTACAAGACTCTTCTGAAGGTATTATTAATGGCCGAGACGCATAATTCGTGCGGGACGAACTTGGGTAAACATTTTTTCTTCATCCATTATAAAGACGGGCACAAGAGGCATAATAGGTCTGGACGAAATATCCACTTCGTCCAGACGCATTATGCGTCTTGTGTTCGTCTTTATACTAGATGAATTTAACAGACGCAGAAAAAATGTTTGCCCAAGTTCGTCCCAGACAAATTATGCTTCTTACATAGTTCGTCCCATCTTTACACTAGACGGGAGATAACATGAGGGACGCATCATTTGTCTGACTACCTTTATGTTTAAATTTTATCATAATTTGTTACCTTCTGCTTTCAAGTATTTCAATTAGTCCTATTTCAAGTAGGCGCTAGTGAAAAACTAGCCTGGTTTGTAAATATGGGTTACTGACCAAGCTTGTTCGGTCAAGATGGCTGGATATTGGCCAAGTTCTTTTTTTGCGTGTTTACAAATTTAAGTGTTCCTTTAAAAAGTCTATATATTAATTTTTAAACTCCATTTTCTTATTTCAAGTGACCTCTTCTGTATTTGCCTGTCTTTTATCCTTACATTTGTGCCTCCCTGAATATACTTTTTTCTTTATTTAGACATAATTATTTATTCTGCCTCCTAGCTAGATTTGCTTTTACCGGTTACACGTATTTTTAGGCGGCATTACTCAATATTACTTATTTCTCGATTCTCTATTTACGTGTGTTGTTGCAAATAAACTATTGTTGTTGTTGTTGTTCGTTAGAAACACGAACTATGTCAAACATAACATTGCAGACGTAAGAACTAACCTGACAATTTAATTTCGTATTTTAAAGTTCCAATGATATGATAAGCTCTTTTTGTCATGGAATTTTGTAAATTTCTGGCATAATTGATACTCGCCTACTCGCCGAAGTACGACACCGGTTGCCGGAATGGAAAATATTTAGATACAAGCCAGATATGGCACAACTTAAGTTAATCGGCTGTGAGCATATTGTCTTTTTTCACGGCCACAACTAATGGGAAATCACTGTCGCGCCGAGAGATTATAAATGATTTACATACAGAAGGCAAAGGTCATTACTATCGCCGTCAGCAGATCAAGTTAAATGGTGCATGTTCTTAATTTTTTAAGACCATTCTCCGCTTTCAGAGAATTGTTTATGCCACACACTCTGAGAGGAACCATTCGCTGCTTCAAATCGTTTCTTAGCCTGTCAGCCTTAGGAGAGTCAACTAAGACACTGAAAATAAACGAAGAAGACAAAAGAGCCATGTTTGAGTGGATGAGTGCTGTCCTTCACTTAAAAATGACAGCAAGGAGGGAAAGCTAGACAAAGGTCCTCTGGTTTGGAGAATTATGAATAGCGTTAATTAAAGGTTGCAATTCAAAGACCCAATATGCGACACTCCTGTGTAGTGTCTTCATCAGGGTGGTCCAAAGTTATTGTAAGAATCCTTTTGTGTGGTCACCAGTTTGCCAAAAGGGAAAAGGGTGCGGCTGTTAATGGTAATTAGCGACCTTTTCTTGTGTAAATAAGTAACATGTATAAGGCTGCCATCATGACGGTTCAAAGGGAACCACAGGAATTATGTGGTTAGTTTGACAGGCTACTGACAAAGCAGAGTTTCCTTTCTACAAAGAGAAACCGCCTTTTGATGCTCTTGAAACGTGTAGCAAGCTGACGTTTTGTCCGTCCGATAGGTACTGACGATCACAGTCATTGCACGGGAGAGAGAAAACGGCGACAGTACGTTGCCTCAATATGGGATCCCTTAGGTTTGGCAAACATATGACCTAACGTCTGGAAGGGTCTTTGGCGAGTCTTCCACGTTGTGGCAACTCAAAACTCTCTTGATAGGAGTTGAAAACCCTTTAACGCATGGCATGACGATAATACCAGCAACTGACTTCCGTCACCCGAACTGTTATGAGAAGGGGTCACAGCTTAGTGCAGTTACTCAAGTAATCTTTTCTCAAGAAATCCTTTAAAACACCGTGGACATATTCTTGTTTTTGGCCTTAGAATTACAGGAAGAAGATAAACATTTAGTGTTCGGGAATACAGTGTTCTAGCTACGTATTCTTTTAAAGCAAATATGGTGGTGAGACTCAAATTAAAGCTAGAGACGTTTCGGTGAACTCTAGTCTCTAGATTGTCCCCCTTGAGGATATTTTAATCGAGAAAAGACAAGCGGCTCTTATTTTCCTGAATCAACGGCTGAACCGAATTTACCTATATGCGATTCATTCCCGGGAATCGCAGAGATGACATCTTCGATGTATCATTTTTTTAAAAACAAAGGCTGGACCGATAAGGCAGCCGGAGCTCTTATTTTTACATCTCCTATCAACGGAATAACCTGTCCACAATGACAGCGGAAGCGTACGGGATCGGAAAACCCATAGCTGTGCCAAAAGATTGTTGATAGAAAGTACCATTTTTACCGTTGTCCAAGGATTCCGAAGCGTCTTCCCTGAGTCTTTTGACCGCAGCTTTATTTTCGAGATCGACAGGAATATTGGCGACGAGGTTAACAACGTCGAAAGATACCAGCTCATACCGTCTGCACTAACAGTAATTCCTCTTATGATATCTGCAAATCACAAGAACTTCTCGACAATGCAAACCGTATTTCCAACAACCGGTGAGAAGATGCTGGCGAGATAACTTCAGTTTGCATACACAATATAACTGTACACTGGATTACGGCAGCAACATCGATAGAGTATGGTATATCTGCCTTCGTCGCGGCCCAATCAAAAATTGTCAAAGTCGGCCTATTAAACACTACAGCGCCAGCTTTGCTCCGGCTAAATTCCTCAGGTAATATTAAATGCCTGTCAAAAGCACATAAAACCAGGCACTCAGTACTGATTAACCAAACGACTGACTGAGAAAAGGGGTCCTACTTCTGGAGCCAGTCACACTTGAGTACACTTTGTTTGCTCCGAGTTATGATACTTTGGCTAAGTATTGCTATGGTTTCTTGGTGTTTTTCTTTTCTTTTTCTTTTCATCTGATGATGTCGTTTCTGGTGCACGCAGGAAGAGGCAATGATAGTGATCTTAGACGAATGTTTTTTTTTTTTTTAATTTACGCTAAGAATGTCCATTCGAATCATTCGGTTTCAGTTTCCTTTCTCAACCTATTTTTAGTGTGCTTGCTTTATTTTGAGATTTTGATTGTCTATGTATTTTGGCTAAAAATACCGGTTGTTATTGGGTAACACCTGGTTTTCAGAACAACAGTGCTCAAGATAATACTGCCCAGCTATATCTGGTCGAGTCAACGCCTTGTACATCATGTTCTCTGAAAAAATAAAATGTTGCAGCGAACGTCTTATTTTGTCAGGTGCTGTTATTCTAAACATTTCTAAGCTGAAAAACATTTCGTTGTACAAGGTATTCGGGATTCCAGGGTACTTTTCACTAGTAAATGTGCAATTATAGGTGCTGCAATCACTAGGACACTGATCGAATTCTAGGATATACTATCTAGCCAACGATTGTCGAAACGATTGGGACGATGGCCAATCGGTCGGGATCCGCGCACTTTTAAAACATAATGAAATTTCATTTCCAGGCCAAATGTCTGACAAGTCAGCCTCTACAAATGCTGGAAAATTGACATTTTTCTTTTCTTTTTTTTATACGAATTCTGTGCAAAACGGAACAACTGTCGATATCTGTTTCCTCAATTGACTCACTTTGAGATTAATTTTTACGGGAGGAAGGAAGCGGGTGGTGCATTCAAGCTCTTCATTTGTTTCCCTTTCCCCACCTTTATTATACCTCAGTCTAAGAAAATCTAATAAGAAAATATTATTGTTTAGACGTGTGGCAGCCGGCAAAATGTTTCTTCAGATTAAAAAAAGCCTTTGAAAACACATGGAAACGTCAGGGAGTGAGAATCTACTTCTTTCAATTTAATGGTTGTGGTCTGTTTTATTGCGGGCTTCTGAATTCAGCCTTATTTCTGGTAGGTACCTTGTTGGTTTTTATTCATCGTCAGAGTCTATCATGACCATACTTCAGCCGCGTTCTATGTGTTCGAGTGTCTGGTTCGACTGCTTACAAACTCTGCGGAGGGTCGCCTTTATTACAGAAAGTAGCATTGTGAAAACTCCTCGTATTTCCATACGTTGCCACGACTGCCGACACTATGTCTGAGCAGGATATCGAATCACAATCACTATCGGGAAATTAACGAGAGAAAATCGGCTTTTACCAAACCATACCACAATTCCCCATTGCTAGACACCCGGTCTTGTTTTGCATATTTAATATGTTATCATTACTGTTTATCTTGGCTGTGCATTTGCTATTTAATTCTACCTATAACACTGCTCTAAACTTAACAAAATGACAATAGATTCCAGAAAAGAACATTGCTGATAAGTATCCATCTCAGCGGGTTCGAACTGATCGAGGAGTGACTTCAATTTCGAAATCAGTCACGCTTGTTGAGTCATATCGCGCGTCGGCGGGTATCGGTCAAGCAGCCGTTTGCACGTCACTTTTAAATAGTAACTGTTTGCGTCAGCTGATCAACATAGTCCTGTTCCGGGACTCCCTCTTACCGCGCCCTGAAAATGGGCCTAGAACCCAGGCGGGAAAAGAGAGAGTCCTGTATTACTTGCAAGCGCATGCTCGGAACGAGCCAATCAGATTGCAAAAAATAGAATAAAGGAGACTTTTGTCTGATTGGCTGTTGAAAATTGTAGCATCCAGTTTCCACACCGCGCTCTTTGATGTAAACAAAAATGGCGTTCGAAGCGACGATTTCAACATGTGCTTCTTCCATCGTTCCTTTTATACCTTGAAGGCGGTCTCTTAAACCTCAAATAGCGGGATTTTTTTCTTTATTCACGCTTTTTGTAAGCAACCCTTTTAGTTTGCTGGGGGAAGCAACGCTCTTTTAGAGTAAGCTCAATATTACAAGTTAACAGCTTTTATTGCTCCATGTAAGTGAACGTATGGGAGCAAATCCGCCAAGTGTCAAAAACCCGATCAAAGTCCTTCGTTGGGAAGGGAGTGCTATCTGCAGAAAATGTTACAACGACGTTAAGCGATATCCTCGATCTCGAAGGCTTCGATTCAATCTAAGTAGAATTCGAATGCTCGTACAGCGAATCAATGGAAGGAGCTCGAGGTATGTGTTGAGTCATCGTTTAGCATTATCAGATGTTTTGAATTCTCTTAAAGAACATCTGTTTTCAATTTTATCGCGACAGATATGTCGGGCGGAATTCC